>NC_054574.1:2363059-2388059 GCF_017654505.1 Polyodon spathula | reverse complement strand
TAAAAAAATAAGAATGTGGCAATAGACAAGTTCATTTCTACAAATATACCCCATGGTAGTTTCATTAACCCTTCTGCTACAGCGCCACTACAAATCATTCACATATAACGATGATGTAATGGTGACCTTGGACACCCATTTTAAGACCATTGGTTGCTTACCAAATGACTGACATCTCCAAAGGCTTCAACCACCAACCAGGGATGGTTTAATATACTATCAAAACAAAAGTAAAGTCAGACAGAAAGCTAGATGAGTGAGTTTTCATTTTTAGTTTTATGTTGGGAGATTCAGCTCAACAGAAATCATGTTAAATCATCCAAAAAGTTCAAAGTACATTTTAACTGTAGTGAAATATTCATAGGATGTACTTCAACGATGATTCTCCAATCCAAGTGCGTTTCAATATCATAGGTTTTGGTTTTGATTACCACATACCATGATTTTAAAGCACAGCATTACTGGAGAGCATACTAAATTGCTTTACATAGCCAAGAGTGCTTACCAACCCGAATTTAAAAAGTTTTCTTTACAGAAGATGTTGATGAATTGACAGATGGTGAACCCATCAAACAATTCTTTCTGATCCTGGTTCCTGAGGGTTGTGGCTACCACTGATAATTTTACAGTTTTACAGACTCTCAGCTGTTTAAAAAGATATAATACAGTACACTCAGTGGGTGCGCCCTGAAACTACAAGCCGAGGGTCAGGTTGTGTCAGTCTGACCTCAAACAAGTAGAATATGGCCGTCACTTGTCAGAATTCAATCAGCTTCAGCTTTTCTTATGCTCTAATATTTAGTGCCGGCTTTTCCCCGAGCAAGAGCAGTGCTTGCAGACATTATTAATAACCTCCTGTCGCTGCAAGTAAACACAAGAGCTTGCCCATTTAGTTCACAGTGACAGGTGTTCAATAGGGAGCAAGCTTGTTTGGCTACAGCTTAAAAATATAAACAAATTGGTTAGCCAACAAGGTGCTAAAATGTATATAGAAAGGTGAAAACCCATCCCACCCAGACAACACATCCCCAGACATCAGGGCAGTCTCTGAAACGGCTTACCTAGTCATACTGTTGAGGCAGAATCACTTGGATCCTTTAAGACCCAGCTTGGAAAAATAAAATCATCTACCTATGTGGGCCGACCCTCGTTTGGAAATTATCTTATGGTCTTATGTTCTAAACATAAGAAGCATTCACTGGTGTCTTTTTAGACGTAAACACATAAATAGAATCTCTACTATCTTTAGGTGGTAAATTGCAAAGAATCAGTGCCACACAGACAAAAGAATGGCCTCCAGAAGTTAAAATCCTGGCACAACCAAGAGACCAGCCATATAAGCTGGCACCCAGTGACTTAACGAGTTAAAAGCTGAGTGAGGTAAGAAGCCATGTACACGATAAGTAAGAGGCAAAATCATATAATATCTGAACAGTTTCACTAATGAGCTTCAGGAAATAAGTTCTTAGAACCACAGCCCACTCCAGTATGCACAGTCAAGCAGAAGCATCATATCATCTCTCGGTGACACTCCAGCAAGTTCGTTACCCTGGAAACGAGCTCCCTCCACCCCACTTACCTTACCTTTCACCCCAGATCTAAAGTTAGCACATAATTAGCGGGGAAGAGCAGCCTTGATTAAGCAGACAAGCACTCAGCAGTATCTAGTAAAAAATGTATTGAACAGCTGTGCGTTTGAAGTGATTTATTTAAAAGCAGAGACACTTAAGATAAGGGAGGGGGAGGCAGAATAAAAAACGCTGATGCATGTGTAAAGCAAATGAAAAGATAATTTACCGTCAGCACCAGAAAACATGTGCCAGAACACCTTGCATTTATTGTTATCAACACGTTTCGTGTTTTATCTGAATGTATAATTGGCAAACTGGATCTTTCCATGAAGGAAAATGGATTAAAAAGCCCAGATAACTGTTAGAAGACATACTTTATTTCATGTGTTTTTAATTGCTATAGATAACTCACCCCATGTCATTACACATTCAGATTTTATTTTTACATTTTGGAAAGGGAGTTTATGCCACTCGAATCACGCAACATACAGCGCTCACCTCTCACATAATGTATGATGTATTGTGATCGGGTGGTTTGCAGTGCTCAGGTGCTCCAACAATGACAGACACAAAGTTCATGGTTCAAAACAGTACTTTATTTTTCTTTCTTTTCTGTTTAGACTGCTAAACAATAGTGCTGGCTCTACACAACGATGTGTATTGCCAGCGTATAAACCATGGGGTTCAGTCCCAAAATAATAATCCAAAGAACAACACACAACAGAGACACAATCACTTCTCCTGACAGTGAGTGCTCTTAGTGCAGGTGCGGTGCAAGGTAATTACAGTAACAGTCGTGAAGTGTAGTCCAGGCTTGATGCCTGCTTGTAACGACAGTTCCCGATTCGTGTTAGATGTCTAACAGTGACAAACATAGACAGTTAGTTTCCACAAACAAACAAAACACTTAACATTCACGATACGCTTTTCACAGTCCATTTCCTTTCTCAGTCATTCTCATAACCACATCAAAAGGAACAGAATACATCGTCACATCCCCAATTATACCCTTAGTCTTGCCCCCTGCGAAAACTAGTTCAGTCACGTATCCTCCAATCCATGACTGACTCATCGCGTACCGCTATAGGGCGATGACTTCGGGCACTGTGACACTGCCCTCTTCCTAGCTGGCTGGCTTCCAACTGACCCTGGAATGAACTGCCAGACCAACCAGTACGAGGCACTCTGTTCCTGTTATACAGCGCCCTCACAGGCGGGGAGGGAGATTGTTGACTAGGATTAATTCTCTCTCTGTCACAATGTCTTAATTACTAACTAAACAAATATGGATAATATCACCATTATTGCAAAAATTTGAGTACAATAGACCAGCACAGGCAATTCAATGTTGACTAAGCAAATGTATAGAATTAACAATGGTAACGCACGGTAAACTAGAATTACCATTGTACACAAAGACCTTTCAAAGGGACTTCACTTTGGGCCTGTAACTGTCAGTGCTTAAGCTAGTCAAGTATCTACGAAATGCTCGTCATGTTGTACATTATTTCTTAAATAATATATTTGAGCAAACAGAAATATGCTTGCGCTACAAAATGCCAGATAGCTTTGTATATGCAGGGTAGTTTTAGAGCAACTAATGGATCTGGTTCTGCTTCATGCATGTGGAAAAGCCTGGCTCCTTCCTAATTGATGCACACTGTGGGGAATGAGGAATCCCCAAGAGCATCTTCTTTACAGTTTGTGTTTTTATGTGTTTACTTGTGTGACAAAAGTCCAGCCGCATCTATTCGACCGACACGCTCAGCACAGTCCCTTCAGAACAATGACTGGGGAATGTAAATGCAGTCAAATCTGAATTGACCCATTACATCATGGGAAATAACACATTACATGGAACGTGTTACGGTGATCTGATTACATTTTTCAGACAGGTAACAAAATATAGTAACGGATTACATTGTTTGTGAAAAAAACAACATAGTTACTTTTAGTTAAAAAAAAAAAAAAAACCTGGACTGTGACAAATGCTTAATATGAAATCAGAAAGCACTTCAACAGGGCATGTCAAACCTTTACATGAACACGCTTTTCATACCAATGCTAGCAAAGGACGTCAGGGGAGGGAATAAGTGGATTCAAAGCTGGATCTTCAAAGAATATTTCACAGCATGACCAAACTGAATGAAATATCTCCCACAAATGTGAACGGTGCCTGAGAAAAAACTAGTTGGAACTGTAACTAGGTCATTTTTTTTTTCAAAGTAATAAGTTACTGTAACTAGTTACAATGTCATTTAGGTAACTTATAACAGTAACAGATTACTTTTTACCAGAAATTTACTCAACACTGTATAACAGTACGTAGCTAAACAAAAGAAAACATGCTGCTGCAGATCTCTCCCTGTTTCCTAATCTGTGTTACACGAATACAGCCCAGACAGACGGTCAGGTGAACATGATGATGACTGTTAGGAAGAGGGATACAGCTTTCACCCCAGTGATATTTAGCATTAAGATTGAGTTGCGTCTCATCAACAATCATAGCTGTTGATCTAATGGTGCTGTATGGAGAAAGGGTCCTTATAAGAGAGGAAGGCTGCCTTAAGCTGGGTTTTTCAAGATTTGAGTTTCATAACATTGCATGACTAAATTTGGAGGCTGGAGTCTAGAGTTATTCCAATTACAATTACCATGTTAACTTAACCCTTGTCTTTCCATTCAATTCAATGGGGTGAGATGCCAAGAAGCTGATTGATCCCAGAAGTGATTTATGGTTTTGTGTTGAACAGGTGACACAAAAATATATTTGTTTTTGGTAAGAAGCTGTAGATGTTAGTTTGCGTCAGAATACTGCAGGCAATATATTGACGTCACCTCAGTCTGTGAAGGAAATACTGCACAAACTATAATGAAGTATTTAATTGAAGCTAATGACATTCCAGGTTAAAAAGAATACATAGTTTGTGATCTGTTTGAGACTGCATCAACCAAATTAACAAGCACTCTGCTTTTTTTTTTTTTTTTTTTTAATCTTGAATTGGCCTATAGAGGTGGAGAGGACAGCTCATTATATTCGGTGTATCAATGGTGTGCATCCTACCCTAATGTTCAGAGAGGGGGTTGAGTCTTTACAAATACAATTATTTAGGAAAACATGAAAGGGGGGTGTTTTTGAGGCTAGAACCATTTCATCAATTAGATTTTCCACATATAAGGAATACTAATACAATGGACTTAATAGGGGGTGGCCTTATCGTTATAAAAGATCCCCATAATAAAAGCATAGCAATGTAATAAAGCACAGTGAAAGCATTGTAAAGCATGGAGAGGTATGGTAAATGCATTGTATAACTATGGAAAAAGCATGGGAAAACTTTACCAAGGATTACCAGGAATATTTTTTGTGTTCTAGCTTCAACATTTTCTTATCTTCTTAATTTAATCTTAATCCCATTATGAGTGCTTTTATTGCAATTACTTAAACACTGTGTTTTCTTGTAAGAGAAGTCTATGTTTTCTTGGAGGAGAGAAGTGTGTTCACTGTGTTTTCTTGTAAGAGAAGTCTGTGTTCACTGTGTTTTCTTGTAAGAGAAGTCTGTGTTCACTGTGTTTTCTTGTAAGAGAAGTCTGTGTTCACTGTGTTTTCTTGTAAGAGAAGTCTGTGTTCACTGTGTTTTCTTGTAAGAGAAGTCTGTGTTCACTGTGTTTGCTTGTAAGAGAAGTCTGTGTTCACTGTGTTTTCTTGTAAGAGAAGTAAAGAGAAGTCTGTGTTCACTGTGTTTTCTGTGTTCACTGTGTTTGTGTTCACTTGTAAGAGAAGTCTGTGTTCACTGTGTTTTCTTGTAAGAGAAGTCTGTGTTCACTGTGTTTTCTTGTAAGAGAAGTCTTGTAAGAGAAGTCTGTGTTCACTGTGTTTTCTTGTAAGAGAAGTCTGTGTTCACTGTGTTTTCTTGTAAGAGAAGTCTGTGTTCACTGTGTTTTCTTGTAAGAGAAGTCTGTGTTCACTGTGTTTGCTTGTAAGAGAAGTCTGTGTTCACTGTGTTTGCTTGTAAGAGAAGTCTGTGTTCACTGTGTTTGCTTGTAAGAGAAGTCTGTGTTCACTGTGTTTTCTTGTAAGAGAAGTCTGTGTTCACTGTGTTTTCTTGTAAGAGAAGTCTGTGTTCACTGTGTTTTCTTGTAAGAGAAGTCTGTGTTCACTGTGTTTTCTTGTAAGAGAAGTCTGTGTTCACTGTGTTTGTCTTGTAAGAGAAGTCTGTGTTCACTGTGTTTTCTTGTAAGAGAAGTCTGTGTTCACTGTGTTTGTGTTTTTGTAAGAGAAGTTGTAAGAGAAGTCTGTGTTCACTGTGTTTTCTTGTAAGAGAAGTCTGTGTTCACTGTGTTTGCTTGTAAGAGAAGTCTGTGTTCACTGTGTTTTCTTGTAAGAGAAGTCTGTGTTCACTGTGTTTGCTTGTAAGAGAAGTCTGTGTTCACTGTGTTTTCTTGTAAGAGAAGTCTGTGTTCACTGTGTTTGCTTGTAAGAGAAGTCTGTGTTCACTGTGTTTGCTTGTAAGAGAAGTCTGTGTTCACTGTGTTTTCTTGTAAGAGAAGTCTGTGTTCACTGTGTTTTCTTGTAAGAGAAGTCTGTGTTCACTGTGTTTTCTTGTAAGAGAAGTCTGTGTTCACTGTGTTTCTGTGTTCACTGCTTGTAAGAGAAGTCTGTGTTCACTGTGTTTTCTTGTAAGAGAAGTCTGTGTTCTGTGTTTTCTTGTAAAGAGAAGTCTGTGTTCAGTCTGTGTTCACTGTGTTTTCTTGTAAGAGAAGTCTGTGTTCACTGTGTTTTCTTGTAAGAGAAGTCTGTGTTCACTGTGTTTTCTTGTAAGAGAAGTCTGTGTTCACTGTGTTTTCTTGTAAGAGAAGTCTGTGTTCACTGTGTTTTCTTGTAAGAGAAGTCTGTGTTCACTGTGTTTTCTGTGAGAAGTCTGTGTTCACTGTGTTTTCTTGTAAGAGAAGTCTGTGTTCACTGTGTTTGCTTGTAAAGAGAAGTCTGTGTTCACTGTGTTTTCTTGTAAGAGAAGTCTTGTTCACTGTGTTTGCTTGTAAGAGAAGTCTGTGTTCAAAGAGAAGTCTGTGTTCACTGTGTTTTTGTAAGAGAAGTCTGTGTTCACTGTGTTTGCTTGTAAGAGAAGTCTTGTTCAAAGAGAAGTCTGTGTTCACTGTGTTTGTTCTTGTAAGAGAAGTCTGTGTTCACTGTGTTTTCTTGTAAGAGAAGTCTTGTTCACTGTGTTTTCTTGTAAGAGAAGTCTGTGTTCACTGTGTTTTCTTGTAAGAGAAGTCTGTGTTCACTGTGTTTTCTTGTAAGAGAAGTTCACTGTGTTTTCACTGTGTTTGTGTTTTCTTGTAAGAGAAGTCTGTGTTCACTGTGTTTTCTTGTAAGAGAAGTCTGTGTTCACTGTGTTTTCTTGTAAGAGAAGTCTGTGTTCAAGAGAAGTCTGTGTTTGTGTTTTCTTGTAAGAGAAGTCTGTGTTCACTGTGTTTTCTTGTAAGAGAAGTCTGTGTTCACTGTGTTTTCTTGTAAGAGAAGTCTGTGTTCACTGTGTTTGCTTGTAAGAGAAGTCTGTGTTCACTGTGTTTGCTTGTAAGAGAAGTCTGTGTTCACTGTGTTTTCTTGTAAGAGAAGTCTGTGTTCACTGTGTTTTCTTGTAAGAGAAGTCTGTGTTCACTGTGTTTTCTTGTTCACTGTGTTTGCTTGTAAGTAAGAGAAGTCTGTGTTCACTGTGTTTTCTTGTAAGAGAAGTCTGTGTTCACTGTGTTTTCTTGTAAGAGAAGTCTGTGTTCACTGTGTTTTCTTGTAAGAGAAGTCTGTGTTCACTGTGTTTGCTTGTAAGAGAAGTCTGAAGTCTGTGTTTGCACTGTGTTTGCACTGTGTTTGTGTTTTCTTGTAAGAGAAGTCTGTGTTCACTGTGTTTTCTTGTAAGAGAAGTCTGTGTTCACTGTGTTTTCTTGTAAGAGAAGTCTGTGTTCACTGTGTTTTCTTGTAAGAGAAGTCTGTGTTCACTGTGTTTTCTTGTAAGAGAAGTCTGTGTTCACTGTGTTTTCTTGTAAGAGAAGTCTGTGTTCACTGTGTTTGCTTGTAAGAGAAGTCTGTGTTCACTGTGTTTGCTTGTTGTAAAGAGAAGTCACTGTGTTTTCTTGTAAGAGAAGTGTGTTCACTGTGTTTTCTTGTAAGAGAAGTCTGTGTTCACTGTGTTTTCTTGTAAGAGAAGTACTGTGTTTTCTTGTAAGAGAAGTCTGTGTTCACTGTGTTTTCTTGTAAGAGAAGTCTGTGTGTTCACTGTGTTTTCTTGTAAGAGAAGTCTGTGTTCACTGTGTTTTCTTGTAAGAGAAGTCTGTGTTCACTGTGTTTTCTTGTAAGAGAAGTCTGTGTTCACTGTGTTTGCTTGTAAGAGAAGTCTGTGTTCACTGTGTTTGCTTGTAAGAGAAGTCTGTGTTCACTGTGTTTTCTTGTAAGAGAAGTCTGTGTTCACTGTGTTTGCTTGTAAGAGAAGTCTGTGTTCACTGTGTTTTCTTGTAAGAGAAGTCTGTGTTCACTGTGTTTTCTTGTAAGAGAAGTCTGTGTGAGAAGTCTGTGTTCACTGTTTTTTCACTGTGTTTTCTTGTAGAGAAGTCTGTGTTCACTGTGTTTTCTTGTAAGAGAAGTCTGTGTTCACTGTGTTTTCTTGTAAGAGAAGTCTGTGTTCACTGTGTTTTCTTGTAAGAGAAGTCTTGTTCACTGTGAAGAGAAGTCTGTGTTCACTGTGTTTTCTTGTAAGAGAAGTCTGTGTTCACTGTGTTTTCTTGTAAGAGAAGTCTGTGTTCACTGTGTTTTCTTGTAAGAGAAGTCTGTGTTCACTGTGTTTTCTTGTAAGAGAAGTCTGTGTTCACTGTGTTTTCTTGTACTGTGTTTTCTTGTAAGAGAAGTCTGTGTTCACTGTGTTTTCTTGTAAGAGAAGTCTGTTCACTGTGTTTTCTTGTAAGAGAAGTCTGTGTTCACTGTGTTTTCTTGTAAGAGAAGTCACTGTGTTTTCACACTGTGTTTTCTTGTAAGAGAAGTCTGTGTTCACTGTGTTTTCTTGTAAGAGAAGTCTGTGTTCACTGTGTTTTCTTGTAAGAGAAGTCTGTGTTCACTGTGTTTTCTTGTAAGAGAAGTCTGTGTTCACTGTGTTTTCTTGTAAGAGAAGTCTGTGTTCACTGTGTTTTCTTGTAAGAGAAGTCTGTGTTCACTGTGTTTTCTTGTAAGAGAAGTGTTAGTGCTCTTGCTTCAGTTCTGGAGCTCCTCTTCAGGTCTAGATGCCTGCCGTAGACATACATGGACTAGATCAGCCCAAGTGTCTTTGCAGAAGTCTACTCTAGATAAACAATGTGAATGGCTGTCCTGGCCCCCATTCAAGTATGAGCAAGGTGACTTAGGAAAACATATGAACATTAGGTAGTATCTTTATCAGTAAGACAAAGAAAATTCCTCACAAGAAATGTAAATCAACTCCTAATTTTCATTAACAGGGAATTTAGAAATACTAAAAGAAACATTGTAAATTCAATGCCAATCTTATTTATTTATATTTTTTTACTGGATGATCTATACAATATATAAATGGAATGAAGTAGATAGTCAGTGTTTGTTTTATTGAGAAATCTGTGTCTGCTCATTCACCCTGTATTTCATGTGTTTCCTTTTCAGAGTGAAAGCCAAGAAGGGTGTAAATCTCCTGTACACCAGATCCAAGAGTCATCAGTGGTCTGTAAACTCGGAGGTTATGACGGGAGGAAAGCATTCCACTGCAACAGTGGTGGTGACCAAGAACAAAGGAGTCCAGCTGAGGTATATTGCTGTCTGCAGGCAGAGAACTGCATTGACAAGCAGGCCAGCCACACACCTCTCAGCATGCTGCTTTATTATATCTTGTTACCATGAATCTACGGGCCATATTTTCAAAGCGTTTCCACCATTTATTTAATGAATTGAATTATTTTTTACTTGCTTAAGTGCTGCATTGTGGAACCAGGTAATACACACAGTCTTCCTCAAATTACTATCAGGTTGTTTTCTATCAAGTTATTGTCTGCTGCATTACTTTCTCTGAGGCATAGCTTCAAACAGGAAAGTGACAGTCAACCTAATCTGGCAGTCAGCTAATTGTACATCATTTAATAGTGAAGTACTTGTAAAGGGGGTTCAGAGGGCTTGAAGGGCAGTTGCGGTTGCAATCTATTAACATGACATTTTAGAAAATGAATAAATATTTTTAAAAATTCAAAGCAGTTTGAAAATATAGTGCACGAACAGCAAAGAGACACATACATTCACAAAGAGAGCAGCAGACATGATCAAATACAGAATGTATTAATATATTCTAAAAGTGGCTACCAGTCGACCTAGTCAACTGTTCTTACCTCTTCTACCCAGATTAACTAGCCTATTATTACCTTCAGATACTTTTTAACCAGTTTAGTATAATTAGTTTCATTTTATCTATTGCCATAGGAACCACTCAGAATGATTGCAAACATAAAAAGCCTCTTATTTCCAACTGTCCTTCGTCAACCCCTTTTAAAGACTTAAATCAAGTCCCTCATAATTGCTCTAGGCTACAGAGGTTATGTGGTGATGTGGCAAAGTGGTTTGTAGTGCACCGGTGCAGCGGTGATGCGGTGCTCAGGAATGATAAACACAAGACAGTTCACGATGAAAAAGCAGCTCTTTATTTGCTGACTAATAATACCTGGCTCTACACAACAATGTGTATCGCTCAGGCAAACCACAGGGGTCAGTCCCGAAATAATAATACACTAAACAAGACACACACAAACACAACACGGTCACAGGTCCAGAGTGAGTGCTGTTAGTGAAAGTGGTGATGTACAGGTTTATTCGTGCACAATGGTGAAGTGTAGCCCGGGTTTAATTGCTGGCTGTTTAGCTACAGCTCCCGGAGGTTAGCCTTCTATAATGACAAGCACAGACAGTTAGAAACAAACAAAACACTTAACACTCACGATTCACAAATTGATCACCTCCTTTCTCGTTCCTAGTGGTAACCACATCAAAAGAAACAGATTACTGTGGCCACTTCCCCTAAATACCCACCGTCACGCCCTCTTTCGGTGGCATGGCCAATCACGTCTCCTCCAATCCATGACTGACACACCGCCTACCGCTTTAAGGCAATGACTTCTAGTATCGTGGCCCCGCCCACTTCCAGGATGGCTGGCTTCCGACTGACCCTGGAATGAACTGTCAAACCATCCATTACGGGGAGCTCTGCTCCAATTATACAGTGCCCTCACAGATCGGGAGGGAGAGTGTTGATTAATTCGCTCTCTGTCACAGGTGACCAGCATTGTACACAGTACTGTAAGTGTGGATGAACATGTTATATAACCTCATTATAGCCTCCTTTGATTTGTAATCTACATGTTTGGCTAGCCAAGCATTCCGTTAATGTGATAATTAACAGAAATTATAGGGAGTATGCCTTTAACAGCATACTCCTAATTAAGATGCTAGTATGGAGACTGGGACCAGTATCAGCCCATAGCTAACCAGATGCTGGGCAGGAACAGAGAGTGGAGAGTTGAGTCAGTAAACAGTGCAGCCTCGGGTGCTTTTCTGAACAGCTGGCTAACTTAGAAGTCTGAAATGCTGCCTGCATTTGCAGCTCAGGTTACTGACAGTGAAACATCAAAGGGAATTAAAGGAAGTCCCTTTTTACTAATTTCACAGAGAAACAGCTATCTGTAAAGTGAGACTCTCTCACTGCCTCACATGTTGGAATGCTGGAAGACTGCCAGCTCTCCCCCCCGCCCCTTGTCAGTCCCACTTCACAACATTACATTTCGTCTCTCATATCCCTGCCTTGAGCTTGGAGCTAGATCACGTAACACAAAGACTTTCCTTCAGGACTGACATCTTGCATTACAGTGCAGGGAGAGCTAGGATGAAGAATTTTTCTGCCCTGGTTTTCTCATAAAGTAGTTGTATGCCTCTTGTAAAAGCTCCCTGTTGAAATTGGAGGTGAAAATGCCGCAGGCTTGTCTGGAGAAACGTGCAATAGTGCTATCACTGAATAAAACATCTACATCATTCTCTCTGAGTGCCTGTGTACAGGAAACACACAGTGCCCATTGTTGAAGGGGTTGGTCATCACTTTGCTGGTATTCTGTAATATATAAAAGGTGCATCTCCCTGCCAGTTTCAGTAGCCAGACTTAACTAAATGAGTGTTGTCCAGTGCCCTGTGCTCCATGTTATACTTGGTATGTGTTTTAAAGATCACAATTATCTTTACTAAAGATGTGAGGAGTGAAAAAGAAAATGATACAGTATGAAGTGAAACAAATACATAAAAAACTCATACCAAGTGTATCCATGTATATCTGTGCCTTCTGATTGTAAGGAGAAGACTGACAAAAGGTAAATGGGCAATTAAGTGGTAGAAATTAAAATAAATGCAGCACTCGTTTACAATCTGCACAGAGACAGAAAACAAGCTGAGCAATCAGGCATCACGGACAGGTAGTGAGATTGCTAGCATTGATTCTTTCAACAATGAACACGTCTGTCTTCTACTCTCCGTTCAATAATTGTGCAGTTTATAGACTCTAACACAGCACAGAGCACCCCTACTGAAGCAGTCATTACAACAGCTTTCATCCAAGTGTTTGTAGCACCAGAACTAGAGCTACTATTTTTAAACATAACTTAGAACCAATATCTTAAAGTAGATCTAGCTAACAAAATAATTGTAGCTAATAAAACTGGCGACTGTCTCTTGCAGTCATTCCTATGCTGTAGGAACACAAGCAACACATGTCAGGTGCTTCTGGGAGTCCTTGTAGGAAAATCCCATTCTGAAAGTTATTTTAGACAATGTCTCTTCCTGAGTGCATTTTTTTAAATACACATTTCTCCAAAAATGTTTGCCATTTATTTTCTTTAAATGAACTTACCAGAAGGGAGACGCATTGTCTTGCATGTGAGTACCAATCATTGTTTCTCCTGTGACTGTTTTCAATGGCAACTTCATCCCTTCATTTAGAAAGTACACCAGCTAACCATTGCAATGAAAAAGTCTGTAAATAAACTGTAGCAACAAGGCAACACAGTTTAAGCCTGTCACTGTCGCTGTGTAGGAAGGTAGTGTCTTTGTATTGACCGCATCTTGATGAATTAGCAAATTACCAGTGCTGGAAATTACACAGAGGAATGATCAATAGTTCTGGATTAATCTGTCTGCTGAACTCAGCTGTAGACAGTGGTGTTTGCTGCTCACACCCACACTCTTGGTTAACACTGTTTGTTTTCTCCTTGCTCTGTAAGTTGTGTGTGTCCAGGCGGGTTGTATCATTAATCATCATACTAAACCCTGGGCTGGCTTCTTACTCTTCCTGTCACAGAAGTAACTCGGTCAGTATGTCTGTAACATACACCCCCTGCTTTACTTGCTCCCATGACAATTGGATAAGCAGGTCAACATATACATGCAAAAATGTGACATGCAGATGGACAGATATCCACATCCACTATATCCCATTCACAGGAGATTTCACACTACCAGCTCTCCAAAATATTTGACTTATTTCAAGTTCAGGAAAAACTCAATGTTTCGATGCTGCTCTATTACGTCACAGATCTTTTTAATAAATATCTTTGAACAACTGCATGTCAATTAAAGTATAAACAAGTGATTGCCATTGAGATCTGATTTTCAGATATCATTAACTTTTTCAATTACAAAACAGACAGAATTGTATACAACATGAAACGTCTGTGTTAAAAGCATTTTTAAATTGATACATTTATATGGGAATATATCTTAACAGAAACACATTTTAGACTTTTCTCTGTCACTGCACCTGCTCTAAAACAGAGTTTGTAATTTTTCGATCACATCTAGTGAATTTTATCCAATATACGTGATACGTTTCTTTTGATGCTAAACTATATGTTATACGTTTCTTTTGATGATCAGTATATGTAATTTCATTACAAAACATGATTCTGCTTCTATTTTAGTTGAAAGGAAGCTCTCAATGTCTATGCCTTATTCTCAGGTTATCTGTTTGCACTTGTTAAGTCTTCTCATCTGTGTCTTCTGAGCCATGTTATTGACTGAAAGCATGTCAGTCAATAAGGGACGCCGCTGGTTGGTTAACAAAGCCATTGAATGGGACAATGTCACCCTCCAATTGACCAAGGAAGTGCACCACTAAGCAAAGATTTCTTTAACCAAATGTAGCACCAGATAGCACGTTTCAAAATAAAAAAAACACATATTTATGTTTACTATAACACATGTTTCTTCAAAGCAAGACATTTGAGACTTATATAACAAATGGAAGAACATGGAAACACTTTATAAATACTACATGAAATAGTGGATCAGTTTGAAAATTGGTTGTAAGTTTCAAAATCATTTCATCCTAGCAGTTGTGCAGGTCTCAAATGTGCAGCCTTCAAAGAAATCCATGTGATTGTAAACATGTTTGAAATCATGATATCTGGGACTGCACTAAAGAAAGCTTCTTTCCTGTTGTTAACCAACAAGCTTCTTCCCCTATTGAATAACACGCTTTCAGCCAATCACATGTTTTGACCCACAAGACACTGCGGTGAAATTCCTAGGAAGTGTAACCAGCTTTCTGAGAGTGAGGCATGAAAACTAAGAACTTTCTAACCTAGCGTAGTACTGGGTATTTAAAATGAAATGGTTTCTTTCAAAACTGCACATTGAGCTTCAAAGAACTGGATTTATTCTTATTCAGAGAAGAAACTGGAGGATTAGATTACTTGCCAGGGTCAGGCCTTTAAGTTTCTGCCTTAATTTGAGATCCCCCCTTTTTTTACAGTGATGTCACCTCCAGCCTTGAGCTCATGCAGCTTGACTTTGAGATGGAGAATTTCACCAGCCAATCGGTGACGAGGCGCATCAACTGGAACATTGACTACCACGGCCGCAGCCCCCTGCCGGACTCGGAGAAGGTGGTCACTGAACTGACCGTCATTCAGAGAGATGTCAGAACCATCATCCCACTCTCCATGGTAAGAAACCAGCAGCTTCTCAAAGGTGCAAAGAATTGTCATCTCAGCCCATTGAATTGAATGGAAATTCATTGTCATCTTAGCCCATTGAATTGAAAGGAAATTCATTGTCATGTTAATCCATTGGATTGAATGGAAATTCATTGGGCTGGACGTGAACCACAAACCACGTTGTTTAAAGACAAACGTCTTACCATTCAACTGAAGAGCAAGCTCTGTTGTCAAGAGGCAGGTAGGAGGGGTTCCGTTATTTATCTTTTTGTATTGAAAGAGTCTTGCGACTCACTAGGGAAGCTTGCACAAGTGTGGAAGAGTAACAATCAAATTAGTCTCGTTGTCTTACCTCGCTGACGCAGGAAGCCCCTGTCAGATTCTGAGACTAGCTGAAATGGTCTTCAGCAGCTAGGCTTGTGGCTACAAACCCTGCTGAGAAACTCGAACATGAGTATCATATGGGTAAGAGAACAATGACCCATGAAATTACAGATAAAGGATGGTACTGTATGCCTTAAAGAACTGTTTCAACAACAAAAAAAATAGTTTGGGAATTTTTAGCTCAGGGATGGGCAACTTTTTTTCCAGTGCAAACATTAAAAAAATTAAATAACAATTCTCTACTGCGTCTTATCACAGCACTATATGTGATGTATTCATGCTGTCATTGTGAATAGAAGACCAGCTTTCAATCGCTTATGATATAAAGGCAGGAGAATCACCCACTGGTTTGTCATTGCAGCGCTTCCCACGGCTAGCAACAATAGACCTGAGTTTTCAACAGATTGCATTCCCTTGTGTTCAGCACACATGCAACACCAGCAAGCACACGCTCTGCCACATTGAAACAAGCACACACATACACACATAGCCAAAACAAGCACACGCTCTGCCACATTGAAACAAGCAAACAGTGCAACTCAAACAAGCACACAACACAACCGAAACAAGCACACGCTCTGCCACATTGAACAAGCACACTCACACACGCAGCCCAAACAAGCACACGCTCTGCCACATTGAAACAAGCAAACAGTGCAACTCAAACAAGCACACAACAGAACCGAAACAAGCACACGCTCTGCCACATTGAAACAAGCACACTCACACACGCAGCCCAAACAAGCACACGCTCTGCCACACTGAAACAAGCACTTCAGCTATAAATATCATGACAGAGTAAATAATGTGTTGGCTCGAGGGCCAAGTGCAGCCCCTGTGGCCACCAGTTGCCCAACCCTGATCTAACTAATATTTAATTCATTCCTGATGGGTAGAAATTAAAGGTTATAAACACAGTTTGCTGTAATTACAGGAATGTATTAGATAGCAGATGGGACTTCTGAAGCCGATTGAAAAGATTCAGGGGACTCCTGGCACTAAAGACAGAACCCTGGGGCCAAGCGTGACGATGCCTCTGGGCTGTACACCCGCAGGCTGGAGGAAACTGTCTGAATGACAGGGCTGGATTAAAGTCTTTGAAGCAAACTTTTAAAAGACTGATGCAGAATATTGAGGCGGCCTCTATATTAATGTTAGGTCTCATTGTTTCTTCTGAAGAAGGCTAGTGAATGTAGAATGGCTATTGTATTCTGGAAATATGCTTTTATTAAAATGATATGATGCACTCAATTGCTCTAGAGTTGAATTACTTTTTCGTAATCATTTTGCTGCTGAGTTAATATTTACAGGATCTCATTTTGAAATCTAAATGTCATAATTACTGTTTTGCACGGTTCCTAATTACATTGTTGTTAAGCAGATTCTCTGTTTAGTTTAGTTTTACATGCGTCACACTTTACAATGTTTTATTGATTTATTTATCCAGTTGTGGTGCAGTATCAGCGTAACCCAGGACTCTGGTTGGTGTGAGTGTGCCCATCAGTTTTGTTTTAGGTGCACGGTTGCTTTCACTTACCAAGTGAAATCCAGGTCCTAAATGCCACTTATCCCTTTTGCATTAAACTAGTCCTTGCCATACTGTATTTGATACTATTCTGTACATTGTGTTATAGATGTCATGGTCAGCTTTGTGTCCTGACAGCTCTAATTTTGAATTTACTGCACAGCAGTGGCAGGGATTACTGACATACCTGTTTCATTTAGTAAACGTGATACTATGTTCACAATATTTCTGTAAGTACTTCTGCTTCGTATTTTACATCATTTTCAGAATATCTAGGCCTATATATATTAAAGCTGATCACTTATTAATAACTGAGATTGAAACAGGTATTAATATCTGTGTTTCCATTATAAGCTGCAGCGTGTATACTGGCTTGTGAGACACTCTAAAGTCACTCTGGATCTTGAGGCACAGCGAGTGGTTGTGGTGACGAGCCTCACGTTGAACCTCCCTGAGCCTCGGTGGACTTGTGTTTACACTCGAGGATGAGCTTTGATTAAGAGGGGGAAGAATGGAGTGGATCTCCTCCCAGCGGCTGATGAGTTAATAACACTCACCTACTGTATATACTGATAAGCCATTGTAATGATACTGATAAGCCATTGTAATGGATCTCCTCCCATCGGCTGATGAGTTAATGACACTGACATCATAAGACACGCACTACACCTGGACTACAGAGCTTGCTGTTTAGTTGAGTGACAAGACGTAGTGGCCTTATTACTGAATACAAGGGTCACAAGGGTTTGCATTCTATAGAAGCTAATCAGGACTGTGAAATAGTGCCTTTAATGAAGTGAAGGGGCCTTTTTACTGTGTTCAGACAAGGTTTTCCTGTATATTGGTATGAACAATAAAAAGAAAAAAGCCAGTGCATTCTAGCCAGCAAGCATGCCCAGGCCCCTGTCACCTGGTCTGGGCACAGTTTAAAACTGGTATCCCCGTGCTCAGAGAGCGTCTCTGAGGCAGATTGTTAATGGGAAGAAAGCTTGAGCAGGAGAGGGTCTGTATTCCGCTCCACATCCCAGTGCAACACCGATTAATAAATACTGTAACACATTGCACTCGATGGCAAAGATTCAAAACACACTGCACTTGGCAGGACATTTAGCTCTGCTTCATTTACATGCTATTAGAAATCAAATACAATTCCCCAGTGATTTAGGAACAAATCTGGCAACAAAACAATGTGCACTTTTTACACGGGGTATTAGGTAACTAGATCTTTTATGGAAAAGTTTGAGAAATGTATCATTTGTATTACTCTGTAGAATAATATAGAGTGTCTGTTATTGTAAAAGACATGTCTTCATATTTTCATTCTTTATTAATGACCTTATATGGGTCATCCATGAAGTCTGTTCGTTTTGATTAAACTTAATAGTAAATTCATGATGCAAACTGAGTCTTTTGAGTAAATATTTCCAATGTAAATAAATTCCAATACAGGGTACACTAATACAACAGTCCTAGGTTTTGTTAGTGAGCTCGGTCATTTCCAGTCAGATAATTCCCCACACTCTTATCCACTGTGAAGGGTAAATAGTGGAGGCAGTCATGTGTCTCATCACATAGTCATCATTTTGTTTGTGTCTATGTGGGGAACCGCAGGTCCAGTTGTCATGAAACTTGGTATTAACATTATCTAGCCTGACATGGGGAGGTGGATCTGTTCGCTTGTTCATCCACCTGTAAATCACACTTACATCTTTGCATTAATCTGGAGAATGTCTTATCATTGTGGGATTCAACATGTATCAGAAGCTGCTTGATGAGATTCTGGGATCAATAAGCTACTAACAGTCAAACGAGCAAGATGAGCCGAAGGGCCTCCTCTCGTTTGTAAACTTTCTTATGCTCTTATGCTCTTATGTCATTGTTAATTTTTATGTTGTGCTATTCTGTTGATATATGCAGTGTGATTTTTTATCATACTGATGGCTCTAATTTGAAATGCACAGCCGTGGTTAGGAACGTATTCTACTGATATACTAGCTATTAGTCCTAATAGGTTAAATATCCCCACTTCAGAACTCTTGTTATATGAACACTTCCTTGTCAATAATGTGAAAAAAATGTACCCTTACACTTTTATGATGCATTATTTTGCATAAACATTACTCCATTTTGATTTAAAAAAAAAAAAAAAAAAAAAAAAACATAACAAGTGCCCTGGCTTTTCTGTTCCGTACCACATCATGGATCGTTCTTGCCGTGTTACCTGTTTGACAATGTGGGCGATAACCCTTACACTGTTAGTGCACTAGAGTGGACAATTTGAAAAGAGCTTTGAGAGAATTCACAACTGTGAATCTGTCTAGAACAGGCCGTCCTCAAAAACGGAGTATCCGGGAGAGAAGGGTGCTAGTCAGGGAGGCCACCAAGAGGCCTATGGCAACTCTAAAGGAGTTACAGTTTTCCACGGCTGAGCTGGGAGACACTGTGCATACAGCAACAATAGCCTGGGTGCTTCACAAAACTGGCCTTTATGGGAGAGTGGCAAAAAGAAAGCCATTGTTGAAAAAAACTCACATCAAATGTCAGCTAGAGTTTGCCAGAAGGCATGTGGGAGACTCTGAGACCAAGTGGAAGAAGATTCCATGGTCTGATGCAGATATTCAGAGTGGAATCTTTTACTTCCAAAAATGTTTCTTTTGGTGAATTAGCTTAGTCTTTGTAATTCCATTTATACACAAGTATATTTATTACATTACACAGTAGCAATTCAATAATATCAAATTCTGTGATTCTCAATTAAAACAAAAATCTATTTTATTGCTGATTACTGCTGCAAATCTAGTCCCTTTTCTGCCTGAAACTGCATCTTCTCTCTTTGATTTCCACTTTCCATCTTTCTCTCTTTCTTCATGCTATACTCCAATATCCAATCTACAAAACCAGACCCTTCTTGTATGAAAACATTACATATCTCAATATTTCTATTTTTTAAATGGTTACTTCATAGAATATATACTTTCTATTGCAGTTTCTGCTTAGATTAGTGTGCTGTGAATAATAGATAATATGATTTTTTCAGCCACTTTCTACTATTCAACTATTATTATTAAAGGTGCTGAAATTCACAGATAATCAGCTATTCTGAGTTTTCTTTAGAAGCTGCCAAATAGCAGTGATAAAGTAAAATACTTTACCCTTAAATATGATCTATTTTGTTCTTAACCTCTGCAGGATAATATATACTACTTCTATAATATTGTAGCGATCTTGGTTCCCGCAGGCAGGCGCATCACACTGGGCGAGGCAATCCACACACAGGGTGGGCGCGAACCCGGGACCTCTCACACTGAAGCATACCGCTGTACAAGGAGCGTATATCAGACTTATGTTTTCATATGTGATTACGTCACCTACCAGCCCTGCTGCTGCCTTCCCCCGTGTAATGGTTTTAAACTACCTGAAAAGACCTGAAACCAGATCTGAAACTATTGTATTTCATTATTGCTAAAAACAACATAAAATGTATACTTAAAGAAATAAAAAATAAAAAAACAGAAACTCTTTTAATCAATTGCACAAATGGTAAAATAATTAGTTCACAAATTATTTTGTATTATTCACTAGCATGCATTTCTTAGAGGCTACCTGTGGTGAACTGAAGTGAATATAGAATTATTCCAATAGAAAATATGTTTCCAAAACTTTTGTCACGTTTACAGCCCCTGTCCTATTGTTGTGATGGGCTATTGTGGTGCACAAAGTGATCAAACTACAACAAGGTTCAGTGCACTGCGTTGTAAATATGGCACGGTGATGTGACATCACAGCATTGATTTTCGCAATTGTCTAATTACAGCTAAGTTGTTTGCACCCAGATATACACATATCATGGATGAAGAGAATAATTCTAACACAATGGTACCTGTATGAGCCATTAACGTTATACCCTAGTCTAACCTCTTCAGGCAGCAGGACTGATGATTCAGACGATGATAGCCGTCAGTTTGTTTTAGCAGTCAGTGTATAAACCCACCCGCAATTCTTTTCATAAAGAAAATAAAATATGAAAGTTGACTCTTCAGTAATTCTCCAGATTTGCATGGCGCTATACGGCCGCTTGTTAATGCTACTGGTCGTTCAACCTTCCCTTTAGTCACATCAAATGTCATTGTATTGTAATGCATTATACATGTAGTAACACAGCAGCCTGCATGAAAATACAATATTCTGTTACCGATTTGGCAATGCTTGGGGGTGGGGGGGAGGACAGACGGACGACAAAAACTTACTAAATGAGCTTCCCAAGAAAAGTTCTGGGGACACTGGGACCAGTGTGGAACTGTCCCGGCCAAAACGAGACGTCTGGTCACTTTCTATATGCCTTCCTGTACAATATTCTACTGCCTGCCCCACTCTGTAATCCCCTGCTAGGGATGAAATCCCACGTGAAATGATATAGAGGGTCATTATCATGAAGCCTGCTATTAACATTATTTAGCAAAAGTTATTGATAATATCAGATTCTTGGGGTATAGAGGGGTGTCTGTCTGTCCGTTCATCCGTCCATCTGTATGTCACTGTGGCAGGCTGGCGAGTGGATAGAGGCCCAGAGACAGACTGCAGTTCAAAAAAATAACTATTTTATTATAAATAAACAAAAATAAAGTGCACAAGGGCAAAATAACAGATACTCAAACACAAATAAAGCAAAAACAAAACTCACAAAAATAAAGTTTCCAGGCTGGGCAATGCCTTCACTGGATTTAGAAAATTCAAAAACCACAAAACAAACACCAACCTGCTTCCTCAGCTCCCTCTCTCCAAATGAGAAGCAGAGGCCTCCTTTTATATCAGGTGGCTGGGCGCTGATTGATCGTTAATCAACCTAATCAACTAATCAACCCCAGCCACCTGAACATAATAAACCCAGGCAGGTAGGGGAATTAACCCCATCCCTGCCAATTTCTAAAGAGCAGAGCTTTGCTCTGCCACAGTCACACTTACATTTTTGCATATATATCTGGAGAACCGCTTATCAAATTGTCATGAGCCTTGATAATTCATATTCTATACCATGCTGTGCATACTGTTGATAAACATCGTGGTCATCATTACTTTGTGATGCATTTTGTGGTGGGGATTGTATGTTACTGACATGCTTGTTCACTAGCATGTCAATACTGCTTAGCAACTTAACTATTTATATTTAACCCTGTGAATCACTCAGTCCAGCTGTATCCTGGTCTCTGTGCTGCACCTAAAACATGACTAGGGGCAACGTTGTCAACTCCTTTTAGGAAGACACTTCAAGTGGCCACTGAAAGTTTTTAAAGATCACAATAACTTGAGTCCAACCAGATCAGGTTCTGTTAACACAGTGTCTGTTTGGCTCAGCCTGTTCAAATGCAAAGGTGTTTCTGGTGATACAGCTGACTGAGCTAATGTGATTACTTGCCATTTACCAGCCCTACAGAGACTATGCCAAGTCCTACAAAAAAGGTTGTGTCATCTGTTTAATTTAAGTGCCTCTTTCAGGGCAGTGACACAATGGGAGGTTTGTCAGGAGAATGATTCTAGAATTTCATAACAGAAGTAGCATTTCATTAAAGCTGCTGTCACCAAAGGTACTTTCCATCACTGCAGCATGATTTAGATTTTAAGTGCCCTGTCCAGGTATATCAGGCCTGACTGTGTGTGGAATTGTGTATGCTGTTAAAATGCATACCTGTTCCAGAATATTGTGGGGGCTGTCCACTAAAGTACATCATTCCTGTAAATTTGACCTAGTATATATGTTACTATAATTTGTTCAGCCTCAGATTTTCCTATATGAAAAATGCACACTTTATGGTGAATTTATGTTTTTTTAATGGTAATTTATTTTAAGCTGTCAGTCAAGAACATGTATCAATCGCTCCTTCAGTTCTGTCAGGAAAACTCATGTGATCAAATGTTGTAGTCGTATGAAGTCACCATTAAAAACACATCAGTCATAGGATACACAGTGATTGGTACTCAAAGCGAGGTTGAGTTCCTTTAAAGAAAATAAATACAAACACTCAGCAAGAGTCATTGTCTAAAACACTTTCAGAATTGTTTTTCCTACAGGGACTGAAACTCCCAGAATCAGCTCATGCGTGTCGGATGCGTTCTTTCAAGTCCAGCTTGAAGAAATCTGCAAAATACATTTTGTTGTTTAACACTGTAAAAGAAATCCCATTGAAAACTATAATATATACAGCTATGCGCATCATCCTATAGAATGATCACGTTTTGCTTCATGAAGTTGAATGGAACCAGCTGAATAATATTACATTCACATATTGAATTACACACTGATTTGTAGTTTTCAATTACTTAATGAAAAACTGACAAAAATTGAAACATGTGACATTTGAAATCTAACATGAAATACTGTACTACAAATATGGCTTCCAGTAGACTTTTGCAATTTCATTTTGTAGTTTCTTTGATGGAAAATAAAAGATCTAAATTATGTTCAAATAGGGTTTTTAATCAATCCTAAAATTCTGGGTGATGCAACACTTTTCCCATAGCTGTACATCTCATAGGAAAGTGTGAGGTCAACGAAGTGATGATAATACACATTAGATAAGAAATACTGGATATATTTTGCTAGCTCTGTGTACTTTAAAATCATGTAATTTTGATGACCTTTGGAAAGGATTTATAACAGATCCCTAGCGTTCTAACTTATGTGTGTCTTGGGATGCATGACTTCCATATTTGAACTCATCAGCACAGATGAATGTCTTCACTGAAACACGTTTCGTTTCTCATAGTATTACCTCAAGGTGTATAAGGTTGTGGATCAGTTCCCTGTTGTAAAGGATATTTATTCAGGATCTCCCTAGCCCTGGGTGTGTTCCTTGACTGGTATGCTAAATTATTATAACAGCGCTTTGCAAATGCAGACCTGTGTGTCCTGTAATTGAAGCATCAATCATGCCAAAGCAATCAAACTGCAAATCACAAACTGGAAATCTGTTTCATTCTTTAACCATGCATGGAGAGCTGTGAAAAAGGAAGACGAGCGCTTGTTTCTGTCTGTTTCTTTACATCAATTTAAAAACTATTAGCCCTTATGGAAAATAAATGAATGGTTATAGACGACAAGTCAAAAGTTTGGAAGCAAAAATTAGGTTGGATATGATCGAAGTCTTTAAAATTTCGAAAAGAGCTCAGAAAGAAACCAATACTTTAAGCACAGTAAAGAAATCAGAACCAAAGGACACAGTGTGGAAATTAAGTGGATATAGACAGGACACAGGGAAGGAGACACTTCTTGACACATTGGGTGGTGAGGGCGTGGAATGGGCTAGCTAGTCATGTTGTTGAGGCAATATCATTTGGATGGGAGTTTGTTGTCTGATAACCTCACCCAGTCTAATCGCTCACTAAATATCTTGGTACCTCTGATTAGATAAGTGTCTCCAGTCAAATAATTTGTAGCTTCCAAACTTTTGAACTGTAGTGTAAAGGACCGTGAAGGTTCCTAGATTACTGAAGTTATTCCATGATTGACAATGTTCCTTGAAATCCACAGTAATGCCATTTTCAATACAGGATTCAATAAGCTATCAAAAATGTCCTCAGGCTATAATCCCTTCAGACCCCTGGGAAATCAGGGAGTAAGTCACCTAACACCCACATTCAAGTGTAAGTAGCTTCAAATGCCATTTAAACTGCTTTTTTACACGTACTTGACTATTGTAGGGTATTTGCGGAAAGAGTGCTGTTGCTCCAGTACTGAATTAAGAAGCACTCAGCATTATTGCAAGCATCCTAAATAGGGGACACTTTAATATATTAATAAATAGATACATGTGGCCATATTGTTCAGCCTTCTATCTGTCTTGACTATCTAACCAATCACTTTTTTTCACCACTGCAGGATACAGAGATCATAAACACTGCTATCCTGACTGGAAGGACTGTGGCTATTCCAGTGAAGGTCGTTGCCATAGAGATCAATGGGGCTGTCACGGACGTCTCTACGTTTGTGGAATGCAAGTCAACCAATGATGACATCATCAAGGTGCAGTACAAGTCATGTATCTCAAGTCTCAATGTCAGTCAATGATGCCTTTGTAGGGGTAGTGCTGTCTGTACACAGGGCCTGGAGCTCTAGAGTGGCCAGTGATGGGTATATACAGATTGTAGACTTGCTCCTTTTTGACATAGGCTCACCTTTTAGAGCACGTTTTTGACTGCGGTTCTTCATTGGAACTCCATGAAACCTGTTAATTATACAACAGGTTTTGCCACTTTCAGTTGAGCTGAGCTGGCGATTGAGTGGGGCGGAGATAGTGGTATCCAAAGTCAACAATAGGGAAGCGTCAGGTGTGATTGACACACTTTGTTTTTTGGGGTTTATTCTGTGTTTTATGAGGCTTCACATTGTCGCATGATTCAAATAGAATAAGGAAGGCTGTTCAGTGCTGATGCGTTGGAATCTCCAGACAAGCTCAATGTAAACTAGGGAAAGGCAGATTTAGAAAAAAAATCATCAGCCTTCACCTGGCTTTGA
>NC_054574.1:2343500-2362559 GCF_017654505.1 Polyodon spathula | reverse complement strand
TTAAATAGATTTACATTTTCTACACCCTATTTTTTCTACGTTTAACACAGAGATCAATGGTGTCCACAATCAACACAGTCTGCCTACAGTATGTTCCACTAATTCACTTTCTTACACAGACTCTGACATTTCAGAGGCAGTAAAGCTCTCCTCATGAGCTGCTTGAACAGCAATTCATTCCAGATCATCAGGTTACTGGTTTGTGTCCCGTTCTCTGTCTTTGCATTAGAGTCTTCATACTGCTGCTTTGCTATTATTCTTTTTTTTACTATGCTTACAGATGCTTTATATTTTTTATTATGCTTCATGTCACTTTGCTGTGCTGTTAGCATACCAGACCACAGTATATTTCTGAGACCTGATCCTCTATTTACAGTCTTATTATTTTTCCATGAAAAAAACTGGCTTGTTTCCTCAATGCAATGATTTAATCCATTCTATTAATATTTCACACAAATGGTGCAGAGAGGTAGGTAATGGATTGTGATGACATCTTCCAAGTTCATCCCAAATGTGCTCATTTGGATAGAGATCCAGGGCTTGTGGTGGCCATAGAAGATGCCTGAAATTTCTGTCAAACCATTCTGGCATGGTGGATGGGTACACTGTCATCTTAAAAGTAGCCATCGCCAACAAGGTGCAACAGCAGCATTGTCAGGCACACTTGATCTTTCAGTATTTGCTCAGCCCTGTGGGGTATATCAGGAGAACATGCCCCACACCAGTGCAATTCAAAATCTAGAACATATCCCTGGGCATTCATTCCTATCATAAACCAACCAGTTGTCCCCTATTGACTGATGTGACCAGAAACATGCTTTGACCCAGAAGACAGGGCTGATTACATATGGTGGGACATATTTTGTGTAAGACATGGAAACTGAGAACTATCTTTAACTACGGTAGGTAGTACCAGATGCAATTTATTTAAAAAAAAAATACATGTGTTTTTTTTTTCTTCAAAACTGGACATGTGTGATCTATTGAGCTAGTGTAACAGGTACTGTGGCCGATGCTGTAATACTTTCAACAGTAGAGCAGAGAATGTCTTCAAAACTGAATAATATTGAACACATTGACAAACCAACAATTAAACGATGTGGTTGACTGCACAGACACCCCATGAGAAACTAAATAAACATATTAATAAAACCAGACTCCTGTTTAACCTTCTAATCTTCTTAAGACCAGGAAACATAATTTGATTACTTTGCTAATCTCTCCCTCGTGGTATGTGGAGGGTAAAGACAGCTGATCCCACATTCTTCTTATAAAGGTGCCAAACTCTTCTGTTTTGTATTAATCCTTTCTCCATCCTTTACCAAAGAAAAGCACAGAGACAAGAAAAATACAAATATGCAAACACAATAAATAAAATGTCAAACACTATTCTATGACGTGTTTTCTATGAACTGCTGTTCAATGTTAAAAACATTTCACAAAAACAATTAGAATAAAGCGACCAGGTATCTATAAACAAGGCCGACCCTTATAAAGGTGTACCATGGTATTTTTGCATGCCAATTTTCCCATGCTTTACCGATAGTTATACTATACATGTATCATAATTTACCATAGCTTGTGATGCTTTTTATTATGCTTTACCATACCTCTGTGGGCTTTACAACGCTTACCTTTGCTATATCATGTTTTCACTATGTTGTATATAGGGATCTTTTATAATTGAAGTTATATATCAAAAGGGGTCAGCCCTGTAAAGATGTAACGTAAAACACATTTTTCTTTTTTTTGCAGTAGCAACTAGCAGAAACATAAATAAAAGGCCAGGGCCAAATTTGTTCCAATGGTATTTGCTTAACTCCCCGCTTTAACATTTTGGACACACACGTGTCAGAAGCTTTAGAACACCATGCTGTCTTCTCAAATTTCTGTTTTGTTTCATTTATCCAAACTTGCCTTTAGTCACATATTTTGACCGTGTTGCTCTAAAGCCCCTAGTGGCCATATGAGGTTATTAGATATCACTATTTGAGGAACAGAACCAAGAAGCGCTCAGAATGTTTACAGTACAAGCGTCTGAAAACAGTAGGCCAATTTGAAACAAATTAAGCTGATTACTTCTAAGAACTAAAGTGGAGTCTTTAAGTTATAATTCTGTTAATCCCTTGACTACCTCCTGTTATATATATAAGCTTTTTGGGTTAAATTGTGGGTCAATCATGATTATTTACTCAGTGTTTCAGAGGCCTTGGAGATAGGCCCAGGTTTTCGGGCCCACATTCGGCTCCTGTAATGTCACCTTTTTAGTATGCTGAAGATCAATGGTGGCCTGAGTGAACCGTTTCCCATCCAGAGAGGCATCAGGCAGAGATGCCCATTGTATGGTATGCTCTATTCCCTTTCCATAGAGCCCCTTCTACATAGGCTGAAGAAGCTGCTCACCGGCCTGCCCATTCCTGCCCACCCCTTGAAGGCAGTCAGGGTGCCAGCATAAGCTGACAACTTGATTGTCTGTGTGTCTGGCCAGCAGACTGTAGAGGCCCTCTGCCAGTGTCAGGAACAGTTTGAAAGGGTGTCCTCTGGACTAGCTCTGGACCCAGAGTTCTAGGGGTGTTCCTGGGTGAGATGGGAAACCCAGAAGAACAGGACTGGGCTTTTAGACAAAGTCCAGAGCAGGCTGTGGGCATTGCATTGGTTGCTGCTCCAACTCTATTTCAGGGGCAGAGCACTGATTATAAACAACTTGGAGGCCTCTAGGCTCTGGCATGAGCACTGGCTGTGGAGAAGAGCCTCAGCCCTGCCTGGAGGAGCCTCTACAAGCCACGGCCCAAAAGATCAGGAGACCTGCAGTGGAAAATTCTCCATACTGCCGTTGCCACCAATGCCTTCGCCCACACCTTGGACATCCACATAGCGGACACATGCCCGTACTGTGCAGGGAGAGACTGTTTTTCACTGCTTTTGCTACTGCTCCAGATTACATCCGCTTTTCTCTGTACTGAGGAGAGTGTTCAAAGTGTTTCTATTGGGGGTGCAGTACAGAACGTGCTTTAAGCATATGTACCAAATGAGACATTTCCTGTGGGGCAAGCCAAGCTGGCCATCCTTAAGAGCAGGAAGAGCCAGGCTGGGCATGTGGAAGTACAGAGTGCTCTCGCTGTGTTCAAGATTCTTGTGGAGTCCAGGATTCACCTGGACTTCAACTACTACACCCTCACCAAAGACCTGGACACTTTTGAGCAGGTGTGGGGAGTGCAGGGGACTTTGTGTGCCATAGATAATAACGAACTGCTGCTAGTCCTGTCAGGGTTTCTTTTTAATGCTCGATTTTTAATTAGGGGTCTGTTTTTTTTAATTGTGTAAAAAAGAAGTGAATGGTTATGTGATGGTTTTTTAATTTTTTTATATATATATATATATATATGTATTGCTATTTATTGAATGTTTGCACTGTGTTAATAGGGCACCACTGTCAGTATTGGGCTGTACTGCCTCCCTTATTTAGGGGGAGGGTAAACATGGGTTTCAAGGTACATTTTGTGCATATGTAAAAATAAATAAAATAAAGTATCTAGCTCTCTCTTTAAATTCACAAAATGAACATAGAAAAATAATTTAAAAAAACAAGCGATTTTTATAGACACCTCATTGCCTCAGAGCACACAATTTTCATGGGCCCTTAGTGTCAAACAATCCTTTGGTTTTGTTTGGTTTAGCGGTAGTAATAAGGTGGGATGGCTCAAAGCCAAGCTATCCTTTACTCATGCGAGTTACTGATTCTCAGTAAGAAGCTGAGGGAATCAATGCAGCCTTGTCCTCCTATCAGTCTTCATTGATTAATTGTCGTGAATGAAACTTGGCCAGGGCTTCAATTCTAAACTCCTCTGTCCGTTACACAGGCACAAGCCATTTGTCTTCTGGTTAGTTGGTAATGTCATGCAAGCAGTTCCCATTTGTTTTTAAAGGAAGAGACAATGGAATACATCACTGGCCAGCCCTTATGAATAAATAGCTTTATGTGAGGTGGACTCATCATAACAACTTTATTAAGGCTACTATATACTATGTGCTTAATCCTTCAGAATCACTTTGAAAATGAAATCCACTTGTATATAAGCATCGGCAGGGTAAAAACACTACTAATTTGACAGTATAGTTGAGGTAAAAATAGTTGAATGTGTCGACTAGTGCACTGGTTCTCAACCCTGGTCCTGGGGGAACACTACCCTACTGGTTTTTGTTCCAACCAAGCACCCAATTACATAATTAAACCCTTAATTGAACTAATAATTTGTCTAATCTCAGTCTTTTTAAATAGAGTAGCTTATAGAAAGTTTAAGAATTTATGTTCATTATACAATTTTATACCTAAAGTGAAAGCTCCATCTGTTTAAAATAATCAAAAAGCTCAGATTAGGCAAATTATTAGTTCAATTAAGGGTTTAATTATGTAATTGAGTGCTTGGTTGGAACAAAAACCAGCAGGACAGTGTTCCCCCAGGATCAGGACTGAGAACCACTGCAGTAGTCAGCACTTAAAAACATATTAATAAATTATATTTGATATTGTCTGCTTTGTGAACACCTTTTCATAACACCTTTTTTGTGCACTATGTTGTAAAACAGCTTGGATTTTTTTTTTTTTTTTTAACTATTAATGTTTAAAATATCATTTATATGTTACTGTGTTGCGATTGCAACTACACTTGCGCTGATCTGAAACCACACAAGTACTTCCAATCCCAGCGTGATTCATCAGCTGACTTCCAGTTTCTGTCACTTTTCTATTGAACTAGAGTCCACTATTACATGCCAGAACCTGTTTTTTTACTTTAATGCTATAGAATATTTATTCTAATAACAACAATGAAATCATTAATTGTTACCATTTACATACATGCAATTAAAATGCCGCATTTTCAATTGGTTCAAAACAAATGTTATAACAGCATGGTATGAATACTTGATTGGTTTTCATATTGAAAGATTATTTATTTATTTATTTATTTATTTATTTATTAACAGACACCCTTATCCTGGGCGACTTACAGTTGTTATAAAATATCACACTATAAGTTATCACATCATAAAATATCACATTACAGAATATCATAAAACAAGAGCAGTTATGAAAGTACAATAGGATCAAATAATTACAGCTAGTCTGCCGGGGGTGGAGGAGCAGAGGGGGCGAGAGGGAGTGGAGGGAGAAATGATATTCTGGAGATAGGAGGGAGCAGAAAGGTAAAGACAGCAATAGGCGAGTACAGCAGTTTTGAATTGGAGGAGAGCAGCAACAGAGAGCTAGCGTAGAGAGTGGAGCAGTGGTGTAGTGTTGGAGAAACGAGGAAGGGAAAAGACAAGACTAGCAGCAGAGTTTTGGATGAGCTGCAGTGGATGGGTAGCAGAGGCAGGCAGGCCGGCCAGGAGGAAGTTGCAGTAGTCAAGGCGGGACAGTACCAGGGCCTGAATTGGGAGCTGCAGGGAGTAATCAGTGAGGAAGGGGCAAATTCTACATATGTTGCTGAGGAAGAAGCGACAGGAGCATGCCAGAGTAGAGATGTGCTGAGTAGGAGAGGGAGGGGTCAAGGGTAACGTCAAGGTTCTTTGTGTATGAGGAGGGAGAGAGAGTGGTGGATTCAAGCAGAAATAGAGAGATCAGCGATGGGGGAGGAAGAAAAGGAGACCTGATTTTGAGAGACTGAGTTTGAGATGATGCAAATGCATCCAGGAGGAGATGGCTGAGGCAGGTAGAGATATGGGAGGAAATGTCGGAGTCAAAGGCGGGAAAGGAGAGGAAGATCTGGGCATCATCAGCATAGAAGTGATACGAGGAGCCATGGGAGGAGATGAGGGGACACAGGGAACTGGTGTAGAGAAAAAACAGGAGGGGTCCCAGGACTGAGCTTTGGGGGACACCTGTCGAAAGAGAACAAGAGGCGGAGGGTGAGCCAACTCGGAGAGGTAGGAGGTGAACAAGGCAAGAGCAGGACAGTAGGGATTGCAGAGAGTGATGGGGATGGAGTGAGCAGAGGACAGGGTTTACATGGGGAGGGAGGCGAGGTAATGAATAGCTTGCGGATGTCTGCGATTTTTTGAGGAGAAGGAGGCAAAGTCATCAGCTGTGATGGAGGAAGGTGGAAGAGAGAGGGAGGGCTGAGGAGGGAGTAAAAGGTAGAGAAACCTTTACAGGGATTGTTGATAAAAGACTGAATGATAGAGTGGAAATAGGAGCGTTTCGCGGAGGTGAGTATAGAAGTCGAGGAAGCAAGGAGCGAGCGATAGAGATCCAAGGTTTTCTTCCATTTCTTTTCAGCAGAGCACAGTTCGGTACAAGCCAAGTGGAGCATGAAGGAGAGCCAGGCCTGGGGTGGGGAGAGGCGGGCAAGTCGAAAGGGTGAGAGGGCAAAGAAAGTCTAGGCAGGAGGTGAGGGACAAGAAGAGGGTGGAGGTAGCCGAGTCTAATGAGTGTTGGGAGAACTGGGGAGCTGCGAGAGAGCAGCAGAGGAGAAGACCGAGGGGGAGAGGGAACAGAGGTTTCGACAGAAGGAGACAGAGGGGGTTGGCGGAGCTGAAATGGATAGGATCGACAGCGAGAAGGGGATGTAGTGGTCAGAGATGTCGAGAGGACTGAGAGGGCGGGGGGCCAGCAGTCCCTGGTGAAGAAGAGGTCCAGCTGACGGCCCGCTAAGTGAGTGGGGGGATGAGGAGAGACAGAAGGCGAAGGAGTGAAGAAGGGGAAGAAATCCAGCAGAGTAGTTAGGGTTGGAGAGGTGGATGTTGAAGTCACCTAGTAGAACAACAGGGGTGGAGGGAGTGGGGAGGGAGAAGAGGAGGAAGTCGAGCTCATCAAGAAAGTAAGGAGTCCAGTAAGGTGATGCGGAGGAGGCAACAAGAGGAGGTGATTTTAACCCAAAAGAAAAAAGATTGGGAGCGAAGTGAAAATAGTATGAAAAGAAAATGTATTTGCAGCCTAGTTAAAGGTGTGACCCACGTCACTTTATTTAGGCTCTTTTTATTAAAAATTTAAATGATAGTAGTCATGATTTGATCACCTTTGATTTAATGTTAGTTTGTTTTGATTTTATCACCTTGTTTTAAAGCATGTTTATTTTGTATTGCAACATTGCTTCTGTAGTTTAAGCTCAGATCCCACTGGCACGTTGATGCTCTCCTGTTCTCAGTCCCCATAGGTGTCAATTCAATAATTTGAAGAAGCTGAGCCCCTGGTATAAAAGTTCCTGATTTCTTCCATTCGAGAGATTGGATTTTGTTGTTGATGTGAACTAGGGTTTGTCTGGAGTGGAGGTTGGATGCACAGCCAGCAGGAGCAGAGGAGGAATTAAACTTTGTGTTCAGAGGTGGGTTGGGAAAAAAACGAAGGAAACAGCCACCAACATTTAGAGCAAGGCTCCAGCTGTGATTCCTGTCTCACTCTGTGTGTGTGTGTGTGTGTGTGTGTGTGTGTGTGTGTGTGTGTGTGTGTGTGTGTGTGTGTGTGTCTGTGTGTGATTTTAACTGTTTTAGATTTTGCATTTTTAAAAGGCATAGGGGATGTTGGAGGAGAGCTGGAGATGGGGTGCTTTAAAGTATTGATTTTATTGTTGTTTTTAGTAAGCCCCGTCTCTGCAATCATATTGAGCGGCACTGCACTTTGTTCTTTAATTATAATTAACTACTTATTGAACAGTGAAAACCCCATGCCGTGACTGTGTATTCTAGACTTGTCCTATTTGTTAAATATAGTTAACCACCTGCATTGAATAAAAAGATGTTCATTGTCTTGTGGTCTTAGATTATTTCCTTCTATTCTACCTGACTGATCCCACCCTGATCTAAAAGAATGAGCGCCCCTCCCAGGTGCTACCCTAGCTTAATCACTTTGAAATTCCCCTTTCAAACCTCTTAAATTACCCTGCATTAGACGATCCGATTTTAACTATTTTTAATTAGTTTAATTGAATGCTTTAAATGAATAACAATTGGTCTAGGTTTAGCTATGTAAATACCAGCCCTGCTGCCGTATCTTTGCTCATTGAAACAGACAGCATGTTAAGCAACCAGCCTCACAGTTTTGCAGTCGGACTGCGTTTTAGTAATCACAGACTTATTCTCTGTTCAATGTCTTGGAGAGAACCATCACAGAGATCTTCTGAAGCTTGTGATCAAAGCAATTCAGAGAGTATAAAAAGCTTTGAATTTGAATATATTTGAAGGGTAATCTACCTCTAGGTATCATTATAGAGGTAGTGTATATTATTCAGTGCTTGGCCAATTTCTATTAGTTAATGGATCTCCAACCATTGTCAAGACAGGGTCTTAACCCTTTGTGGTCCATTTATTCAGTGCTTGTCAGGCGCGTCAGGTCCAATTTATTTTCACATGCACTGTTTATTTTACACGCGCTGTTTAAAAAAATTTGTTTTCAGAGTAAAACAGGTTTAAAAGGCCCTGCACAGCAAAAGGACATCAGTACTGCATCTCCAGCCAAGCCCCAGCCCTTGTTCGCTGTATTTTCCACATACCTCTTCATAGTCTTGCATACTGATAAATCCTCTCCTGATCAATTGTTTTATCACCAAACTTCTCAATAATGCAATCCATCGTTGTTTTATTAATTACATGTCAAAAAGCTCTGCAAATGTGTGTGATATTCTTTGAGTGCTGGATGCAGAAGCAGCTATCTCCTTTGTTTGTGTCCGTGTTATCTTTGTAGTGCATGGGGCTATCAGATACGCCCCTTTTTTCTGCTTCATTCGGCTCCTATCAGTCTCACTCGGCCATTGAAATGGTTTCTCCGCTTTTTTCTGGAGGAAAAATGATTACAGACCCATACTTTACTTCTTTTTGATGTGAACCTTCTTCTCTACTTTTGTATCATATCTATTTTCTAACTGGAGAGTGCCATGAATTGTGATTTAAATTTGTATAATTTAACAATTGATTGATAAAAGAATGAATTGTGATTTTGTAATGTCTAGTAATTAGAATTCACTAACATTTGTTCACTGACTCATATTTACTCGAAGAGTTATCCTGCTTGCATACTGAAATTATTTGTTTACTGATTTAAGTATTAGTGAGTATTGACTGATTGAGTAATACTATTTCCTATAGAAAAGTCAGATTAGAAACAATTGATGAATTAATTTTTTTCCATGTAATCAATATTTACACTGGGGCTGACTTCTGTGCTCAATCTCATTTCAACTTTACCTACAGAAAATGCTATAACAGAATTATCACTTTTTGTTTTACCCAACGCAAACTGTCTCTCCACAATATGCCGTTACTGATCAGGCTTACAATACTACTTTTGTTTACTCGCAGTTAACTTTCCTCCTTTAATTTCCCTACACAAATTCCCTAATTTCCCGGATACAAATGTTACTGCATGGCATTCAAAAATCTGCTCCCAATCCTTCAGCTACCAAACTACCCATCACTAAGGAAATTCTGAAATCTCTCATCAGCAATATACGCTGGGTACTTTTCCCCTTACATGGACATCCTTCTAGAAGCAATGTTCATCTCTGCATTCTGCAGGTTCATTTGGTGCGACAAAATTATCCCCCGGAATCAGTCCTTCAATCCATCTACAGATCTCTGCATCAGTGATGTCAAACTCCAATCTCAGGTCATGTTTTCTTTATTTTTGAAAAAAAAAAAAAGATTGGGAAAGAAAGGGAGTATATGTTTATTTATTTAAAACTAATCCCATTTGTCCCTTTTCTCCTCTGTTCAGCACCTATCAATGGACCCCACTGCCTATCCAGAGGAACCCCTCTTCTGCACCTCAGAAGGAGCGATTGCCTCAAGGACTTGGTTTATCAAATCCCTACGTGTGTCTCTTCTCCATACCAGTGTTTCCCCCAACATTCTCTTAGAATCAGCGCAGCTGCTTCTGCTGCTTTACAAAATATTCCTCCACATCTAATCAAAGCCATGGGGAGATGGACATCAGGAGCAATCGAACATGCATTCAAAAAAATGACCATGACATGTTAACTGCGGTAAAAAAAAAAAGCTTATGTGGTTAATTCATTTTAGCCTTAAGTTTTTTTTTTCTCTCCTTTCTTTTTTTCTTCTTTTGGAGCCTAGAAGAAGGGCCCCCCTTGGCCAATTCATAAAAGGTATAACGATGTTTTGTGATGTACTGTTAATCTCGACAATCTTGAACTTGTAAGGAAGAATGTACAATTACAGAGTGCTAATTATATTAAAACCATTACACATATTAATTAATTGTATTTTTAAAGTGGATACATAACTTCAATTTTTCCTACATGGACAGCACGAGACACTGCATAGGGAATGCAATGCTCTTGTTGTAACCTTTACAGGGTGTTCTGTAACACTGTACAGGGTGTTCTGTAACACTTTACAGGGTGTTTGTACCATTTTACAGGGTGTTCTTTAAAGTTTCTTTTGTAAGGATGAGCTCCGGTAATAATGGTTTGAGCCTCAGTGTGTGTCCCAAGAGGGCCAGGCACAGCAGAATGTAGCTGAAACATTGCACTGCATTACTGATACTTTCAATGCCAATACCAGTGAGCAATGGCATTGCAGGTGCAGTTAATGAATACGATTCGATGTATGTACCCTGAGGCTGATGTTCTCTTCCACCATCTGCAGAACTTTAAAGAGAGATTTGTATTTCCCAAACAGTTTTCCATTGTGTCAGTCAGGATGACAACTACATTGAAAATCCAGTTTCTGCTCATTTATTTGGATAGAAAGCTCTTCACAAATGATAGGTTTATGATGTGCGTCACATTTGCTATTACAGGGCATGTAAAGTTTTGAGTGTAAGTAGTACTTACTTTCCCACCATTTTATAATGTTTCAACCAGAGTGGCTCTTGATGCAATTACTCAAATACAGTTATTTTATTGTATTCTATTTGAAGTCTGTGTAAGGTCGTTGTGAAAGGATGGACGTGTGGTGACGTCAGGCCAGAATGCAGGAACCAAAACAAAGACACCAGTACTGCAGGGCAAAAGACGCGCTGTATGCCGTTTATTTAAATAATACAAAAATAAATAAAATATTTAAACAAACAAACCCTTGCTCATAGAGCACAAAAGAAAATGTTTAAACAAAAATAATCATGAACACAAATAACAAACCCCAGGTCAGGCTGAGCAATCGCATATATGTTTTGTTTATTTTAAATTTCTCTCTCCTCTCACTCTCCCATTCCTCCTCTGAACCCCCATGTCAAGTGCAGAGAGCTGCAGGTTTATATACCGTGGCCGACAGGTTTAACTAGGTAGTAATTATTCCATTACCCCTCGGCCACAATCTGCACAAGTTTATTAATTATTCCTGGCAGAGGACGAGCTACCTCTCGCCTCTGCCAGCACACGTTTAAAACAAAAACAAAACAATAGCCAAGGCTTCCGCCGTCATAAGTACAATATAAAAATATACACAATAACCCAGGAGACACAGGGTCGGAGGGGGCGACCCCGCTCTAAAAATAAACACACAAATAAACGTACAGGGCTCCTCGCCTGTTACAGGCACTTTCAGTCAGGAGCTGCTCATCAGTTTTAGTTGCCATAGATATATGCAGCATAGGCTAGCTCAGGCAAAGTGTCCATAGAAGTAAAAACCAGGGCCATCTTCTGAACATCTATTTTGGGTACATTGTATTTGCTGTGCTCTGGTTATTCTTGGCACTTTGGCTGATCTAGCTTGCATTACATACATAAGAACATATAAGAAAGGTCACAAATGAGGGGAGGCCATTCGGTCCATCTTGCAAGTGATGGGCTGAATGTCCTATTGTAAGTGACTGCATATAAAGCACAGTTCACAGCCTATTTCTGTAAAGTACTTTGTGATGGTGGTCCACTAAGAAAGGCGCTATATAAAAATAAAGATTATTATTATTATTATTATTATTATTATTATTATTATTATTATTATTATTATTATTATTATTATTATTATCTTGCTCGTTTGATAATTAGTAGCTTATTGATCCCAGAATCTCATCAGCTTCTTGAAGGATCCCAGGGTGTCAGCCTCAACAAAATTACTGGGGAGTTAGTTCACAATTCGCTATGCAAAAAAGTGCTTCCTATTTTCTGTTCAGAATGCAACTTTATCGAATCTCTATTTGTAATCCCTGGTCCTTTCAGGTCGAAAAAGTTCCCTGGGTCGACATTGTCAATACCTTTTAGATTTTTGAAGGCTTGAATCAGATCGCCGCATAGTCTTCTTTGTTCAAGACTGAATAGATTAAATTCTTTAAGCATGTCTGTATATGACATGCCTTTTAAACCAGGAATAATTCTGGTCATTCCTCTTTGCACTCTTTCTAGAGCAGCAATATCCTTTTTGTAGCGAGGTGACCAGAACTGAACACAATATTTTAGATATGGTCTTACTAATGCATTGTAAAGTTTTAAAATGACTTTCCTTGATTTAAATTCAATACTTTTCACTATATATCCAAGCATTTTGTTGGCTTGCGCTGGCATCTCTACACTGGGTTCCTGTACGATTTAGGATAGATTTTAAGGTGTTGTTATTAACCTATAAGGATGTATGCAGAGGGTACAAAGCGTTAGGTATTTTTATTTTCCTTGTTTACGGTGAATTGGTTAGAACTTATTTTGTATTAGAAAAATGTATTGTGTACCGATGCAAAATTGCACATCGGTAGCTCTATTCACTAAGCTAATTATATGCACAAATAAAGCAAGCTAAATGATTAATTTGCAAGATGTCACAATGCGCTGAATTCAGCACGCAGAATTCAACACGCGGAATTGTGCATGAGGTTTACACTGTATTATATATATATATATATATATATATATATATATATATATATATATATATATATATATATATATATATATATATATATATATATATATATATATATAAGGGCACTGGAAAGAAAAGGTAAGCACAGTTCTGAGTTTGTCACAATGGCAGTGACCAAGGATAACAGAGTGAGGAATCTAAAGTTTACAGAGCAGAAGCTAAATATATTAGCAGAAGAAGTGGTGGGGATTTATGAAAGGCTTTTTGGTGCTGAATAATCTAGAACATTAACTACAATGAAACCTTAAGGACAAAATAAATGAGCTCTGTAGGAGGAGGGCGGGGGTCCTGTCCCAAATCACAGTGTCCCGCGAGACAGTCAAAGCAGAGACAGTCATTGCTAATTGAACTTCATGCTAATTTGAACTCGGCTCTCGCCAAGATAAGCACCAACTAAGCTGTACCTTTACAGTAAACTAATGTGATCCATCTGCATCTCCTTCCATTTGCGTTGCTTTCCATCTGTTGATGAAGTTCAATGCTGGCTCCAGGGATCAGCTCATTTTGCCTCCCCAGCGCATCAGCACACACAACGGCTGTGATGCTGGCTCCGGGGATCAACCCAGTGCGGTCTTCCCAGTGCATCATCATGACAACCGTCTAGATTGAGCTAGGTAGGGTACATCTCTGGGGTCTTCAAGTGGGCAACTTCCGTCCTCTGTGTTTCGTTGACTAGCCCACGACACCTCAAGAGGGCTCAACAGTGATTCTGGCGTCCCAGCATCACCCCCCTCCATCCCCCACTCAGATCAGCCCAGCTTACTTACCTGTACATCAGCATTGCTTTCTTTCTATTGTGCTTGAGATCCCCATCCAGAATAATAAGAATATAGCTGGAGACTTAATAAGGTAATTTATGAATGGGTACTTAAGGCTCCAGCCACAAATATAAAAGAACCCACTCTTTGCTCATTAGGCAAAGAGCTTAGGACAGTGTAAGAGAACAGGCAAATATGGAGAAAAAGAGAATGAATGCTACCACGACTGCAGAGTAAAACATACTCGTTTTTGTGAACGTTGATTATTTGTTCCTGTTTATTTGTTTGGCCAATGTGCCTTTTTCTTTGTGGTTTTGTTTAAACTGTTATGTTTTTTAATTAAATAAAAACACATAGTTTTAAAAGAAACACATAGTAAACACTAGTGTTTGTATTTTAAAACATGGTATTTGGTATTACTTTAGGATAAAAATGTCTTCTCTTAAATACAGTTAGTACACCAGAGTGTAACCATCAATATGTCCTCCTGTACCTTTTTTCAGCTTTTGGGAGTCTCTTCAGAAGCAGTGGTTGGAAAAGGGTACCCTTTTCCAACCACTTTTTGCAGGAATAGACCACCAAACTAATTTCAGCATATTTCATATTTCATATTTCAGCACTATATATATATATATATATATATATATATATATATATATATATATATATATATATATATATATATATATAGCAGGGCGCCTTCCATAATTTATAATAATACAATTAAAACTTCAGATCACCAACTGGGCAAATTTGCCCTTTATTTTTTATTTATATAAAACATGTTCAATTATTGATTCCCTTCAAATTGGTGTTTGTTTGGCAGCGTGGAAATATTGAAAGAAAAAATCTGCTGCCTGTCTGAGGGACATGGTTTTAAAACAAAGTCATCCTTACAGTGATTGTAGCTAACACAACAACTCTTACAAGCTGTGCACTTCCATTCATTACAGGAATCTCAAACTTCCATTCATTATAGGAGTCTCAAACTTCCATTCATGATAGGAATCTCAAACTTCCATTCATTATAGGAGTGTGAAACTTCCATTCATTATGAGAGTCTCAAAACTTCCATTCATTATGAGAGTCTCAAAACTTCCATTCATGATAGGAATCTCAAACTTCCATTAATTATGAGTCTCAAACTTCCATTCATTATAGGAGTCTCAAAACTTCCATTCATTATGAGTCTCAAAACTTCTATTCATTATAGGAATCTCAAACTTCCATTCATTATGAGAGTATCAAACTTTCATTCATTATAGGAGTCTCAAACTTCCATTCATTATGAGTCTCAAACTTCTATTCATTATGAGAGTCTCAAAACTTCCATTCATTATAGGAATCTCAAACTTCCATTCATTATGAGAGTCTCAAAACTTCCATTCATTATAGGAATCTCAAACTTCCATTCATTATGAGAGTCTCAAAACTTCCATTCATTATAGGAGTCTCAAAACTTCCATTCATTATAGGAGTCTCAAACTTCCATTCATTATAGGAGTCTCAAACTTCCATTCATTATAGGAATCTCAAACTTCCATTCATTATAGGAGTGTGAAACTTCTATTCAATATGAGCGTCTCAAACTTCAATTCATTATAGGAGTCTCAAACTTCTATTCATCAGCATGACAACCGTGTGGATTGAGATAAGTAGGGTACATCTCTGGGGTCTTCAAGTGGGCACCTTCCATCGTCGGTGTTTCGTTGATTAGCCCACGGCACTCAAGAGGGCTCAATGGTGATTATAGCGTCCCAGCATCACCCCCCTGAACATAGTGAAGTATCTTTCTGGGACCATGATCGTGTAAACACGAACATAATGAAGTATCTTTCTGGGACCATGATCGTGTAAACACGAACATAATGAAGTATCTTTCTGGGACCATGATCGTGTAAACACGAACATAGTGAAGTATCTTTCTGAGCTTGTGATCGTGTAAACACAGTGACATCACTGAAATGGGCATTTAATTTTAAAAGGGCAGAGACAGTTTATAGTAGCACGCTGAAACAAAACATCACAGAAGTGAAAAGAAATGGAAAAACACTATAAATACAATGTATTTGTATTATTATTTTATTATTTATTACATTTATATAGCGCTTTTTATACAAGTGTTGCTAAGCACTGTACAGTACACAGCAGAAAAAAGAACAAACCACAATACATTGGTATAGCATGTCACACATACAACTGCCACACTCAGCCCATTAAAACACAGATTTAAACAGTATACACATAATCCAAAAGCAGCCATTTTAAAGTTACTGCAACCCACTAAGATAAGAAAGCCATTTTATACAAGCAAGTTTATAGTCTTGACTTGAAAACTGTAATGGTCCCAGCTTCCCTGATAATTTAGGAGGTAAGAAAAGGCCCTCCCTACTGTGTTGCTTTTGTTGCCCCTAGGAATAACCAGCAGCCCCACATCCTGTGATCTCAGAATGCGGTTTGGAAGATACGGGGTCAGTAACTCCTGCAATAACTAGGTGCTAATCCATTCAGGGCCTTGTAAGTTAACAGCAAGATCTTAAAATCAATCCTATACTGTACAGGGAGCCAGTGTAAAAAGGCCAAAACAGGGGTAAATGTTCACTTTTCCTGGTTTTAGTCAGAATTATAGTGAAGGTATTCTGAACAAGCTGTAAACTGGGTGGGTGCCACACGTTTTGGGATATCAGAAAAAGTGCATTACAATAATCAATTCTAGATGAAACAAAGGCATGCATTAGTCTCTCGGCATCAGATACATAACTAATTGGTCTAAGTTTGGCTATATTTCTCAAATGGTAAAAATATACTTTAGTAACTTCCCTAATATGAGTCTTAAATGAGAAACCAGGATGAAAGATGACTCCCAAACTCTTAATTTCTAGTTTAAGTTTTGATGAGAGACTGCAAGGGTTGAGCTCATGTAATCCCATATTTCCTTTTAGTTGGTTCTGCGATCCCACTAGCATAACCTCTGTTTTATATGTATTCAGCATTAAAGAATTCTGTGACATCCAATGCTTGATGTCTTTAAGGGAAGTAGCTAATAACACCCAGACAGAAGAAATCCCTGGCTTTAGGGACAAATGTAGTTGGGTGTCATCAGCATAGCAATGGAAGTTCACTCCGTGTCTGCGGATAATGTCACCTGACGGTAGCATATATAATGAAAACAGCACAGGACCTGGAATGAAGCCCTGTGGAACACCACAGACAACTTCCGATAATGCAGATTTTACATCCCCAATAGAGACGAACTGAAACTATCAGACAGATAAGATTTGAACCAGGATAGGACAAGGTCAGGCAGTCCTACTGTGCTTTCAAGACGATTCAGTAGGATGGAATGGCCTACAGTATCAAAGGTAGCACTTTGAAAATTAAAACTGATGGGAAGCCTGAGTCAGAGCTTATCAGCAGATTATTCACAACTCTGACAAGGGTGCTATGTATAACTCTGACAGGGGTGCTATGTATAACTCTGACAGGGGTGCTATGTGCAGCATGAAAACCAGACTGAAACTTCTCGAATATACCATTAAGAGTTAGAAATTTGGTCTGTAATTGAATTGCAACAACTTTCTCTAGAACCTTCTCTAAGAATGGTAGGTTGTAGATTGGCCTATAGTTATTGAGGATTTTGTGTCCAAATTGTGCTTCTTAAGCATAGCCTTTACCACAGCTACCTTAAGAGCTGAGGGAACTATACAGGAGGGAAGTGATCCATTTATAATGTTTTAAAATGTGGGTATTAATAACACCAAGAACATCTTTAATAGTTTTGTAAGTATAGGCTCAAGAGAGCATGTAGTAGCTCTCGTATGTTGAACTAGCTCTGTCAGATCCTGTAAGGTAATCAAAGATAATTATATTTGACTTATAATTATACTAGAACATTTATTCTGTCTCACGTTTTAAAATATATATTTTTACATTTATAAATATAAAGAAATGGGTGGATATAAGCAGATCGTTTTACAAGAACCAAATTGATATCTGTTATTGTTGATTACTGATAATAATTGAATGACTATGTTTGCTTGCGTTTTGTAGTTAGCACTATTTATTCTGTTGTTCTTGCTGTTTGTAAAATGCTGCTTTGTAATAGAATATTCAGTTTACTGTTAATGTACAGAAATTCATATGCACACAATATAAGCGTTTCCATTACACAGAATTTCATTTCAAGATGGCAAGACGATTGGATCATTACGGGCAGACACACTTCTCTGAATTCTCTGACAGTGATTCAGTTTATATAATATTGGTGTTCTCAGTGTTTTTTTTTTTTTTTAATAAATGTTAAGTTCTAAACCATGTGTTGTGTTTGTTTTTTAACAAAAAGCTCTAAATTCATGTGAAAAAACATCTTATATTATTCCCCAATTAACAGAATAAACTGGTTTTGTGCTGTTATCTCTTTGAAACAAACAAAATCTGCTGCATAACATATATTTTTAAAAACCTGTCTTTTTCCTTCTTGATGAAATGCTAATGAGCTCTTCTAACAGTTTTGATGGGACAAAGGGTGGCAGTGTAGCTTCTCTCTAATGGGGTTTGTAGCCCACAGGTGTGCAGCGGCTTGCTCCGTCTACGTGAGTTCAGGAAAGTAAATATTACATGTGTTGAGTAGACCACAGAGATGCAGAAGCTAATAGGTTTCATAAGCTTGCAGTGAAAATAACACATTCTCTAGTTTATTTTTGGAGGACTCCTTGAAACCTCCTCTTTGAAAAATCTAAGGAAAATACATAATAATAAAAAATATCTCTACTTTTATTTTTAAATACTAACTATAGTGTTGTAATAAAATAGTTGTTTTGATGGTTACTGAAGTACTTTATGATGTTCCCAAGAGTGTTCTGAAAATAAGGACACCAACTCCAAGATGCTACTGTAAAAACTAGATTTCTTGTGAATTTTTATAGGAAGAAAACAAAATACAGCCCCCCCCCCCCCAAAAAAAAAAACTGGTTCTGGGGGAGCATCCCACTGAAAAATGCTTGATCCTTAAAGGGTTAACAACCTTGTATTTTGTTTAACTGTGTCTAAAATGTAGAATGTACTTAAGTGCATGTAGAGATAAGCATGCTTTATGAATATGCAACCAAAAATAACTGCTAGTTTTTATATGGCCTTTATCTTGCTTGACTCCATCTATAGGCGGTCCACTTTTATGTAAAAGGAAGAAGCTACTCCACCTATTTGGCAACCATATAAGGACACCTTGTAATGTAGCAGAAAGCACTTCCAGCCTCCCAGCAACATTAGCATTACATGAAGGCAGCTTGTGTTGGGCTTTGAGAGCACCGGAGCCCAAACAAGTTAATTGAATTTCCCTCTAATCGCTAGGCTTTTGGAAAAGGCTCAAGGTAAACAGCACAATAGGGTTGTCATCTGTTCACTTAGGGATTATCTAGTGTGGGTGGGATGAAGCTATCTCAGAGATCCAGGACACTGTCACAGCAAGCAACATAGCAATTGTATGACAATGTATTCT
>NC_054574.1:2318000-2343000 GCF_017654505.1 Polyodon spathula | reverse complement strand
TGTGTTAAATAAAATGAGTTAGTGTCAAGCGAATCATAGGGCATGTTTCAGGGGTGCCTGACTAATGAGCAATAAGAAGAAAGCGTGAATCAATAAGGCAGGGAATGCAGCAATCAAGTAACCCCTCTGGGGATAGTTTAGGGGTTTAAAAATGACCATCACAAATACAATCAAATCCCCATTCCTGGGGTACACAAAATGATCAGAATTCCCAGCATTAACTCATACCTTTCCCCAGTGTTGGGGATGAGAGTTTGGTTTGGGTAGCAAAACAGTAAATCCGGCACCTTCACAGACATTGCCAAAGGTAGATGGGATAGGGACTGACTAATTCCTATCACTGTCTTGTAAAAATGAACCATTGTCAAAGACATGCATGTCAGATATAGATAGAGATCAGCTGTAGTGTTGATAAAGCAGGATGTGTGCAAGGTCAGGTTACTTATTCAAATCTTTTCCACATCTTGGACACATGTAGTCACATCCAAATCAATGCTGTTGTATATCATGATACAGTACTCTAATGGAGGGATTCTCGTGATGGCTTTTTTATTTCATTGTAAAAATATCCAATATGATAAGAAGCTTAAACATGATCAAACGTCCGTAGCATGAAGATAAGAGTATATGCCTCAGGCATCCAGAAACTTTATTCTAGTTTAAGATCAATCTGATTTGATTGATCCTTTTTGATTTGCACTGTTGTAGATTTATTAAAGTTAAGTCTTTATTTGGGATTGTTTAATTGTCAACTTAAAATAGCATAAAAATATATTTTTAAAGATTAGTGGAAAGTAAACTACTCTTCGAAATGACCATTTTATGCAGGTTTATTCTTATTTAACAACAAGACATTCAGACAGATTCTTATGAAGGCAGCCTTACCGGTTGCTGGTGTCCAAACCCAAATGGGTACAGCTGTAACAACAGAAGACACAAGTAAGGCTTGATGTTAGTTTCCACTGCTCTACATCATACAGTATTAGACTCATACATTCTTGAATGAGTACACCTTTTGACCTGTATCGCATACAAAGTCTATTAACATTAAACTATTAATATTACAATATATAGTAGACCATAATATTGATGTGATGCAGCCATCTAAGGACAAGGGTGCATAAGATGATAATTTAGACTACAAGTGACACCAAATAATAACATATTTATTGTAAAAGTAAAACCATAATTAATTTTTAAAAAGTCAACTAAAAAGAAAACATTTAACAAAATGTCCAGCACACCGTGTCCGTCACCATCTGCCACTTGCACAATAACATGCATTGATGGTGACAGTGGGGTTGCAGACTTGTGACACATGTGTACGAATGGGGGGACCCCCTTTTGTTCTCTAAACTAGAAGATAAACAGGCTTCCCTGAACAGGCACATTACAATTTACACTGCAGTTTTAATTAATACAAAAATACGTTATCTCAGACTGAATCGATTTATATATCTACTGTTTAAGAAAATATTTAAGCTGAAATCAATCAGTTCCTTAAATGTTCTGACCCCACATGCAGCGGAAAATAGGGGTTGGAGGTGTTTTCTTGTCATTACGAGATGTGATCAATATAGATGATGTTGTTTAGAGATGGCGCTCACATTTTTAGGTGGCTGCAGAGTAGGAAAAATTACCTTAAAAAAAGTGGCACTACATGGGAACAATGAGAATGTGGCAATAGACAGATATACCCAGTGCTAGTTCCATTAAAGGTGAAACAACTTCTATAGTCAATATTTAATTTTTTGTCCGTCGCACGACGACAAATTCTCATGTTTGGACCCTTTTTGTCAGAGAGCAACAGCTACTGAACGTCTTCACAGTCTTGTTTCCAGAATTGCTGCTGATATTTAGTTCCCCCTTTAAAACAGAAAATCTGAACAGGATTTAGGTTTTATTTTTTTTCCCGGTGAAACATAAATGTACAAATGTTAAAGGGGCTTGCAAACTACGTATAAACTAACTTGAAAAACGTACAATTTCTACACTGCGTTGACCCGCTGGTTGTGGCACCTTGTGTTTAATGAATCCCTGGGATGGGAAGATCTGTAAGAAACACAAGTGAGACCAGGTTAGAATAATGCTCTGGAGTCCAGGGTTCAATTCCAAGCCTTGCTCATCTTCTCACAAATTTTATTTAATCACACCATACATAAAAAATGGTACCATGGGTTTCTGACTAGATATAAAGTGGTTGCTTAATGCTAATGTGTGTTTAATAAAGAAAACAGCAGACTTACAGATCCTGTTTGCTGAGGGTGTCCTAAAGAGCCTGGGTAGCCATATGGAACCAGCTGGATAACAAAAGCCATTATGTTAGAATAGATTTTTTAAATTATTTACCCTGCTATAATTCCTCAATACTATTATCAAAAGAAAGCCACATTAACACTGAATTCAATGCTGAGCTCTGTTATACAATGGCAAGAATCATCCTTTTCATTTTAGTGTCTTAACCATGGTGATATCTAAGGACATTGTCACAGTTCTCTTTAAACCTATTTGTTAGCTATTTTCACTTTTTAAACGACCTTGAAGACATTGGAAAATAATCTATTTGAAATGTCTGTCATTGCGTTTCTTTTAGTATTACTAAATGCAGCACTATTGACTGTGCAATAGTTATGGATGATGTTGTATAACCGCACTATAGCATTCAAGGGTGTGTGTAACGTAGCAATATCCAACGACATTACAGACCCTGCCATGCCATGTCATCTAATTACCTGGCACCAAAATACTGTTGAAAGACTACAGTAGGTACTGTTCAAAGACCCTCAAGGAGGGCCACAACTGATCAATGTTAGACTGCAACTAGTTTGTGGTCTAGTAGAGCAACTGTAATGTCAATGAGCCACGCTATGTCTACCTGCTCAGTTATATGATTACCTGTAGATGCTTCTACCTTTAGATAGTCTCAGTCATATTAAAGAATGTTCTATGTGTTAGTCATGGCATGAATGGAAACCACATTTCCCTTTGGATTATAACTTTGAAAAGGGTTCTTCTCCCCAAGGTGAGGGTGAGGCTTCAGCCCCGATTGGTGTCAGAACAGCCCCTCCTGCTGGTAAAGGGAGGTCTAGTAAACAAATAGACAAGAAAACAGCACAACGCACTGTAACACAGACGTTTCTGAGCTCTGTCTGAAAAATACCAAACATACGATTTCAATACTGCCAGCGCCTGTGGGTCCTTGCTGCTGAGGAGTCTGTGGTGCAGCCGGATTGGTCTTCTGCAAGAATAAGCATAGCTTTGATTTATTTTACATAAAATACAGTAGATCAGTGAACTGGAACTCTGAAGAATGTCTCAGCCTTCTGCACCACAAGGCTCTGAGGTTATTTTATGATCTAAACATGTTGGATCCTTAGAAACCTGATTTTTATTGTTAATCTTATTTCACTGTATTTTTGTTGAGTTTAACTTTTATCTTGGACTATTGCATGCCGGTAAGGTCTATTGCCAGCTGATAATGGTAAATATAATACTCGCACTGTGCAAAGGAGGCATATGTACTTACTGATACGGTTTGCTGTGGATGTCCAAGGGGATGGCCTGGATATCTATAAGGATACAGCTGCAAAAAATGTAAGTTGGAATATAATTTAATGAAAACGTGGCTGGATGGCACTGCAGTCTAATCCACTAGCCTTCACCTCTGGAGGTCAGGGTTCAAATCCATCTCTGAAGATGTTGTCTCAATCTATGCCTAACTGTAGTGGACATGAGTCTACACCACCAACATACAACTCAGGACTGGGGAGCAGTACTGATCATGTCACGGTTGAGATGTGGTCAATCACAATCCTTGTTTAGTTTTTAAGGGCTCACAAAATACGATCAAAAAGTCACAAATGTAGATATTTGACTGAGGATCTTCATTGCAACACTATGAAACCTGTTATTTATATAAGTGGATTTGCCACTTTTAGGGTTTAGTTATTTCTGACCAACTGAGCTGATGGCATGGTATGCCCATTTAGCTGTGGAACCAGAAGTATACAAGGTATTACATTGATTACAGTAGTGTCTGCTAATAAAATCAATTTTCAAACCCTCTTTAGAAATCCTACATTCATCCAAAAGGTAACATTCCTAATATTGCTACTATAGAATTGACAACCAATTAACATTGGGTGTCTATTACAGTAGTATTGTATCTTTATCTAGCCTGTGCTCAGCGTATGGTGCTGGCATTGTAGTGTTGCTGTAGTAAGCTACATGACAAACTTGATCTTTTAGTGTCCTGGGAAGGCATATTAAAATCCCGGGGCACCTTCCTCAAAACTGGGATGATCCAGTGAAAATAGGGACAGGGGATGTTATCAGGAGCTTGTTCGACATCCAGTATATTGTGACATTTCACCGCAGTGATTATAAGTGGAGGGGGGACGTTACCAGCAGTTATATTAAATGATATTGACTAAAGCTTACAATTTCTATACTGACAGGTCCCGTTGGTCCTTGTTGCTGGGGTGTCTGTGATCCCGGTGCTGAAGGATTCTGCTGGAAATATACAAAAAGCATTTATTTTGCACACTATCACAAACAATTGAGAATGTGTTGTGTTCCAGTCAAGTTAAACAACAATCAATGCACTTTATACACATATTTAAAAACAAGATTTAGAACTATTCATATTCAAAATGTGAAACAGCAGTAGCTCAGCACATTGATAATATGTTTCAATGGTTGCTGGACAATGTTGCGTAGCTTGCATTATGAATAATGAATGAACACAAATATACATTATTGTTAAGCAGTAAGTAGCTTCAGATTGCATTCTCTTGCTGTTCCTGTGCATGTTTATGATGATTGCAATCATGCAGAGTGGTTCTTATTGATTATTACTCAAATATTGTGGGGTATTTTTTTGATAGGTCATCTGAGTTCAGGAGCTGTTCTTCACTTCTTGCTGTCTGTCATACAGTAGGTATATGTAACATAGCCCAGGCAGTAAAACAAAAGGAACCTTGATCCAGACCCTTAAGGTTACCAAAAAGATCCACAGTAAGTGGATTAAGTCAGTCCTGCTTGCAGATCTGTTTAATATGGGTTATACATGTGGAAACTGTTCTTTATGCTCCTTGTGTCTGCAGAGAACACATGTTTGAGAGCTGTATAGAGGGGATGTTTTTTAAAGAAAGTCCCTATGATGTCATGACTGAAACAGAAAATAATGTGCAAAGTGATTCGAAACAAGAAGGTGGCTACATTCGTTAAAGTAACTCATATTTCAGAGCCATGCCAAGCTGCTTTTTAAATTACAAATCTGCAGGCTTACCTGTGTTTGTTGTGGCAGTCCAAAAGTGTGTCCTGGATACCCATATGGAACTAGCTGCAGTATAGAAAAGGAGATCACTCAAACATACAAATCACAAATCCCACTGTGGAATTAAATGGCCAAATCCAATAGTTTCAGTTTAGTCCCGTGGGTCAATAATTCCTGGTTGTTTTTTTAGGAGTAAGACACCATTTCGTTATAACTGCAGTGAAGTAGAGTATTATAAAATCAGTTTAAAAAGAATATGCTTTCTTCTCTTTTCTATTTATAATAGATTTATCAAGTTTTTTTTTATATATATAATATAAATTGTTAGCTGTATTTGTTTGGTTGATTATTTGATTAATTCAACAAGGTTTGGTATTTACAAAACCTTTCTGTGCTGTTAAAAAAAGGTTTTGCTTAAGTTTAGAAACACTCACATTTACACAACTGTGAACTCCATACTGGTCACTGTTAAAGTCTTTTTGAGATTGATTATGTCTAATCCGTGCCTGCCTTTACTCATTCTAGCTATCAGCGTGGCCTGTTCTGCAGGGTCTGACATGCTGTGCCATTGATCTCTCATGTCGCAAATTGACGTTGCAGCGCGATCAAAACCCAAAAGGCTCCATTGTAAAGGCAGTGGCAAGATTTTTAAAGGAAGGAATTGAAAAAGACTTCTAGTCAAAACATTTAATATTTTTCAAAACTAGGTCACTCAATATTTAAGACTTTTTTATTTGTGCAGTCTGAAGGCTGTGTGGAATGTAATCAGTCATGGGTCAGCAAGGCTGGACTCTTTGCAAACTCAATAGTTTACTAACGCTCCAGTGAAAGAGAGGGATCCGTGTTCAATCACTGACCTTGTATAGTGTCAGGCTTTTAAAAGTAAAATGTCAGTAAGTATAGAAAAAACACCTCTAAAGTGAATCTGTAGAAATATTATTAGAAGTCTGTAGAAGGATTTCAGGTGCTGAAATAGCCATCATGGGACTTTTGGGTTCCGAAAAGGGTTGTATATTTCATGCATCCATGCATTTATTTTCGTTAGGGTGCCCAGATTTCACCTGAACAGAAACCAACAAATGTTGCCAAGCTACTGGAACCTCATGTCTGACCAGTAGGGGTCACTGTGGCACACAAACAAAAGCCATTTTTACATTTCCCTATCTAGCCATTAGGAACGCAATGCTTCCCTCAAGATCTGCAACTTGGCGCGACCAGGATTTGAAGCAGCTCCCAATCGCATGACTTTCCCTACACTCCACACAGCAATGGGAACGTTCATTCAAGCATGTATTATAAAATATAGATAACCATCTGTCAGTCTATACTGTAGTCACTGTCTCTTAAAAGGAGTACAATACTGTGTACAATTTCTATGCTGGTGGGTCCTGCTGGTCCTTGTTGCTGGGGATTCTGGTCTGGAGGGGATTGAGGATTGCCGTGCTGCAAAAATAAAGTAAAAGACAGTAGAGCAGTCATATCACGATTCATCAATACACAATTACTTTTTTACACCCCTTTGCTATAAGAAAACTAATTATAAATATTTTCAACTCCAGATTCTGCTGATCATTCGCTTCTATTTAATATAAACCGTATATAATTGGTCTCAGTTTCAACATTTGCCAATGGCTATGGACTGGTACAACTAAGAAGTTACAAAAAGACTGATGTTGGACTGCGGCTCCCCATTCACTTCTGAGTCTCAAATTTGTTTGTTGTTTTGGTACGTTCTGTAACTTGTCGGAAAAGCAACATGCAGGCATGCCTCTAAATATTTGAAGCAAGGCTTGCTAGAGGAATTAGAGAAATCCACTTACTACTTCATTACTCCATCTACCATTGGGCTTGATAAATCCGTGGGAAGGAAAGATCTGCGAGAGCAAATGGAGCATCAACTTTATGGTTCGTTGTTACAGTATTTTTTTTAGTAATACAGTACATATATTTTTTTGTATGGCTCTATAAAATGGTTGTAGTTCACCACAATCTTATACATTTTACCCAGCATGCATCTGCTTTCCAAGTGAGTAACTGCTTTACTTTTAAGGTAATTTCTCCCTAGAAGTGTATTTGGGGTCAAAGCATCTTACCGGCTGCAAAGCACGCCAATCGTTATGGGAAGCAACTGACTGGTTATGACAGGAAAGAAGGCCCTGAAGGGGTGGGGACAATTTCTCTCTCAGGGCGACCCAGGAAGTGCAAGACACTAAAAGCATGGCTTTGCAAACAGGGATTTTTTGTACCCTAGTGTAGTAGCGCATATCATGTGTTTAAAATGCTGAAATGTGTTGCTATCAAAACTGCACATTTAAGACTCATATAGTGAATTCATGTTTTGTTAGTGACAATCCCTTTAGAGCATCCCTGGTCATCAGTTTAGCTCCTTAACAAAAGAGGTTGGACAGCTCTGGGTTAAATACAGAAATGTCGACTTACTGATGTTGGTTGCTGTGGGTTTCCGAACGTTTGTCCTGGATAACCATAAGGATACAGCTGCATAACAGAAGGGATTATGTGAGAACATATTTGCCACCTGCTTATTAAATAATGTAAGCTGCTTTCAGAAGGATGTTTTGAGTCTGCAGCCAAATAGCATGGTATTTCTATCTGGAGTTTAACTCAGCAGTGTCTGACAATAACAGACTAATAGCATGGTATTTCTATCTGGAGTTTAACTCAGCAGTGTCTGACAATAACAGACTAATAGCATGGTATTTCTATCTGGAGTTTAACTCAGCAGTGTCTGACAATAACAGACTAATAGCATGGTATTTCTATATTTTTAACTAAGTAAAGCTGAATAGGGCACAACTGTGTGTCATTTGTCTTACTGTAGACTGCAGTGGAATAAGTGTATACTCAAACCAAACAATATTTTCTACAGTTGCTTTAGCATCTATCAAGACATACATATTTCTAGTAGTGCAATTTAGGGATGTTAATAGTGAGTTTAAACATTCCAATTGCTAAACGTTCCTAAAGCAAAGACATGCATGTCATATGTATAGGCCAGCGGTGGTGTTTACACAGTGGCATGTGTGCAGTGCCAGGTTATTTATTCAATAGTTATTCACAGAACATATATGCACATACATGGTGTAGTCTCACCTACAATACTGTAATGTTGTAAAGTGTGCTTCACATGGTGACCTTTTTATTTGGTTACATAAATTTCCAATATTAAACATGTTTAAATGAAAGCAGTCTAACACACCCAGTGCAAATGAAATGCTAAGTTTTGACATTTAATTAAAATAAATAAATCACACACGTACAAACTCAATGCTGACAGGCCCGGTGTGTCCGTGCAGAGGATTCTGTGCTGGGGAGGAGGGGTGGTTCTGCTTGTAAAAAAAGAATACTAGCTTTCATTCTGTTCCAGTGCTTGAAACATCTACTGTCTTTCCTCTTATATTAGAATACTAGCTTTCATTCTGTTCCAGTGCTTGAAACATCTACTGTCTTTCCTCTTATATCAGAGTTCTTAACACTGTTACAGCTTTCCCCTGTCTTGTGCTAAGATTCTTTAATTCAACATTTGCAATATTCCAAGTATTTCATTGCCTACGTGAGCTGCATGAACCAGAGCCATTTACACCTCTGCAAAGGTTAATATCTCATACAGTGATAAAGTACTGTATGTGAATCAAAGCTCATTTCAACACTGAAGACATGGAACTGAATTTTTCATTGAACTCATTTTGTTATTTAGTAGTTCTAAATTGAGCCATTTTGAGTGTTCATGGTTACAGATAAGCTGCTGCCTCCTAGTGCCTTAATTCGAACAAGAGAACTCAAATGTACCAGGAAGCAGCCACAACTCTGAACTCTCTGTGAAAAATTGTAAGTACACTTACTGATAAGGGGGGCTGTGGCAGTCCGAAGGCTTGGCCTGGGAATCCATATGGAACGAGCTGCAGAACACCAGGGGTTAAGTTAGAGTATGTTTTGCTACTTATTAGTCGAATCAAGTAACTGTGTGAAATGGATTAAACAAAAGCCCACCCCAGCACGCTGCCCCAGCTTGCATATAAATCTGAAGCATTGTGTTCCCAGGACAGGACTGTTGTAGAAGTGGTTTGAGTCAAGATTCACTGACTTTAGTAATAGAAAGATATGGACAGACTGTTGTTGCCCGCGTGTTGCCTTGTAAGTACTGTGGTTGACAAAATAATGTAGACCAATCATTATTCAATTTATATGTCACATGAATAAACGTTAAAACAAAGAAAAGCCGCTGGCTAAGTTTCTGCGATCAGTTGTGGATTACGAGACGTGATTATATTTACTTTATTAATAAATATATATACTGTATATACAATGTCTGCACGGTCGGTTTAAACGAAGGTCCTGAGTAATACGTCTGTACAGTATTAAACATTAAAATGTATTATTAACATAAGGTTAAAAAAAACAAACACATTTTCTTATATAAATTAAAATACCAAAAATCACAAGGATTAATCACAAGGCAGATGTCTCATTTCAGTGCTGAGCTGGGAGCACAACTGCAGCATTATTTCAAATAGCGTAGCCTACACATCCCATTAAATTATACTTTCATATTCAGTATAATGTGAGTTACTGATTCCGTGTTCTGAAAATTTAAGCTTTTTCTTTTTTTTTTTTACCATGTGACACGGCTATCAGATATGATTGGCTAGTATTGAGTTTGTTGCCTTTGTGTCTCCTTTAAAATACAACAGTATCCTAAACTGGATACCAGGTTGCTGGCTTGTCTCCGGGTCACACAAGTCACCAGGCATTTAAAGAGCCATACAAACAATATTACTGATGGAACACAGAACCCGGAACACACTCGTCTTCTGCAGGCCTTTAAAGAACCATACAAACAATATTACTGATGGAACACAGAACCTGGAACACACTCGTCTACTGTGGGCCTTTAAAGAGCCATACAAACAATATTACTGACGGAACACAGAACCTGGAACACACTCGTCTACTGCAGGCCTTTAAAGAGCCATACAAACAATATTACTGACGGAACACAGAACCTGGAACACACTCGTCTACTGCTGGGCCTTTAAAGAGCCATACAAACAATATTACTGACGGAACACAGAACCTGGAACACACTCGTCTACTGTGGGCCTTTAAAGAGCCATACAAACAATATTACTGACGGAACAGACCTGGAACACACTCGTCTACTGTGGGCCTTTAAAGAGCCATACAAACAATATTACTGACGGAACACAGAACCTGGAACACACTCGTCTACTGTGGGCCTTTAAAGAGCCATACAAACAATATTACTGACGGAACACAGAAGAGCTTTTTGCTGTTGTGCTCCTCGTTTATGGAACTCTATTCTGGTTGACAATAGGCAGGAAACATTGCATTCTTTTAAGAGTGTAGTAGTTGGAGTGTATTGTACATGTCTTGTTTAATGTGCATTTATATAACTGGCTGTAGTTGGAGTGTATTGTACATATATTTTTTGTTAATGTCTTTTATATAACTGGCTATAGTTGTACATATCTTGTTTTATTTTTAATTTTGTTCAGTGCTCTGGGAAACCATGGCGTGAGTACATAAATTAATGTGTATTGTATTTTTATTATTGTAACTTAGAAAAAGCTTAGTTTACTAAAATGAAATAGTAGAGTGAATAGCAGCAAATCAGTTTTTAAAAAGAGATGTTTTAACCAGACTGCAAAAGCATCAGTATATTTGTGCCTATTAAACATGTCCCAGCAATGTTTAAACACAACCATGAGTTTATTTGCATCTTGACTGTGCCTGTATTACAGCATATTGTGTCTGTTATTATGCTGTGCTCTGAAAAAAAGGCAAAAAACTTACGATTTCTATACTGGCAGGTTCTGTAGCTCCTTGTTGCTGTGGTGTCTGTAATAATAATAATATAATAATAATAATAATAATAATAATAATAATAATAATAATCAAAGCAAAAATAGACAGGATAAAAAAGAATGTTGCACATTATGAAGTTCATTATTATTATGATTATGAAATACAGGCATCATGTTGGTTTTAGCAATTAAGATCTAACTGCGTTTTTTGGGCTAAGATTGAAATCTTGAACTTGTGGTGGAAATGGTATACTATTACACAGTGTAAGTATACTTGCAGATTTGTTATTAAATGGTTTTGTATGTACAGTAAAAATCAATAAAACGCAGTAAAAAGGGCACTTTGCAATTACTTAAGGGCACGGTTTTAATGGCCCTGCTTTCTCCCATTGACAGCAGTGTAAAGGCACCTTCAGTGCTCTGTATTTCATAATAATACGAACATCTGCATTCTCAAACTGATCAAACAACTCCAGGACCAACAACAAGCCTGGAACCCTTCTGCAAGCAGGATGCAGCTCACTGGAAGAAGAACCCTGGAACCTGGAGTGTAGCGGTCTATTCGAAAGTGTGCATACAACTTGATAAAAGCAAACTAACATTAATAATATCAAGAAAAATATGAAATTCTTCAATAAACCAGTTCAATAAAAATGGCTAAACTAGCACTCAAAGCCCAATGATTATTATTATTATTATTATTATTATTATTATTATTATTATTATTATTATTATTATTATTATTATTATTATTATTATTATTATTATTAATGTTTAACAAATGCTCACCTCCAGTATAAAGCCCACATTGTTCTTCTACTTTGACAGTCTTTAATTTGCTTACATTTTTCATTCCCTTACAATAGCTATTTAATTAATGCTCCCAGTTTCATTTGTGATATCTGGTATCATTATTCAATGCAAACACATGCACACAAGACATTTAAAAAATGTTATTCCAGTTATTCAAAGGTCATGCACATTTTTTGTTTGTTAAATTATTGAATATTTGTAGTAGATTAACTGTTCCAAGAAAGCTGTTTTCAGAAGTCATACGACAGTCAAATTGTATCAGGCAGAAATGTATCAAGCTCAGTCAATACTTACTGGTGCTGCAAACGCTGTGCCAAGAAAGCAAAGTAACAAAGCTGTCGACATCATGTTTTCAATGAATCCCTGCAAAAAAAGGAAAATAGTTTTGAAAATAGACTGTGATACTCAAAACCAGAACTCTAATTTCCCTAGATCAACTTGTTTTGTAAAAGGAGGCAGTACCTGTACACATGGTATCATTGAAGTCACTATAACTAGCATAATAATTCCATGCGTTTGCCATTTCAAGCACATCAATTCATTCATTATGTCTCAAATATATAATTGTGAAAATCTAGACTCTAGCTGTTTTTTTTTCTTCATTTTAATCTATCTATGTTTGCAAGCCTTGCTTCTGAGGATTAAGATGTCGTCTGATTGTAATAAATGTAATATTTTGAAAGCATGCAGACATCATCATAGCTTTCTTGCTATACAATGCAAGTGTGCTTTCACAGACCCATCAGCACTAGTATTGGACTACCCTGTGGAAGAGAACTTTACCCCCAGACTGGGCTGCAGTAGACTACCCGAGGCTGTAGCACACTGCAATCAGAGCTTCTAGAATAGCAGACTTGTAAAAGAGAGTTAGCAAGAGAATCATTTGAAAAGTTTACCTGTGCTGATGCTTGCTGAAGGCAAGTTGTACGCAGAACCTGAAACAGACAGAATTTAAACCTTGTTCAGCTAAGCAGGCAGCCAATCACTGTCCCTGACATCATTCAAATGACATACCTAGACTTACAGTTGAGAATTACAAAATGTTTCGCCCATGTAAAGCCCCCAATTGTGTCTAATACCATAGTGTTAGCTTAATGGCCTATGGCAATATTGTTTTATTTTTGCTTCCACTGTATTTTTTAGCTTTATTTATTACACCCTAGTCTGTGTAAGTCACCTTGAATAAAGGCTTCTGCTAAATAAACTAATAATAATAATAATAATAATAATAATAACAATAATAATAATAAATCTAAACTTACGATAAGACTAAGACCTGACTCACAATACCTATAGCACAGTATCTTTAGTAAAATTAAGGATTTTCAGTTTGCAGCCAAATAGAAATAGACACCATATACAAAATTGTCACCCTGTCATTAAGGTATGTTCCATTATATTTTAACTAACAAATATTTTCAACTTGCAATAGGTTATTATTTCCAAAGACTGGACTGTTAGGTTTATTTATAATAGCAGATACCAAGCACCGTTTTGAGTGCCAACTATGACACAGGCATGGAAATAAATGCTGTTATTTACTTGTAACGATGACTGTACAACCCCTTCTCTCACAACACTTGAAAAAACAACTTTGACCTGGTTGGTGCAGTGGGTTAATTCTCTGATGTTTTTTACCCTTGGAGTCTAAACTCCACAAGTGAGTTTGGAAGTCTTACATCTCAAATGTTCCAATATGAAAGATGCACACATTTGGTAAGCTGGTTTTTAATTTTATATATCTTAAATTTTTTCAGAGCTATTAATGAATAAAAAATTGGCAAACAGCTTTGAACTTGAAGCAATGGAGTCTTCTTGACTATGCATCTATTCAAGAACTGTGATCATTCAAATGATCTGTTCATGTGAATCACTACAATTTAACACAGATGGAGGCCACTTAACTTGGTGTGTGATTTTGAAGGCGATTGGTTACACCTCAGCTAATTTAGGATTGCTATTACAAGGGGGTGGACACTTATCCAACCAAGCTATTTCAGTTTTTATTTTTAATTACTTTTCTACAAATTTCTAGAATATTTTTTTCACTTGGAAGTTGTGGGGTAGGATGTGTAGATAAATGAAAAAGAAAAACAATTTTAATGCATTTGAATTCAGGCTATAAGGTAACAAAAGGTGAAAATGTTGAAAGAGGGGTAGACTTTCTATAGGCACTGTGTGTATATATATATATATATATATATATATATATATATATATATATATATATATATATATATGTGTGTATGTGTGTGTGTGTGTGTGTGTGTGTGTATGAATATACAGAGGTGTCTGCTCATTTGTCCATCTGAATGTCACACAGTTCTATATGTATCTTGAGAACACAAGTCTTTCTACATCTAGTACACCTAGTTCTTAAATACCACGTATGCAATTTTCTTTAAACTATTAATTTGCATTTCTTATTCTATATTATTCTGTATATATTGTTGATATATGTCAAGGTCATCACCAACATCTTACAGCTCTAATTTAGAATTTACAGCCGTAGCAAATATTTTATTGACATGCTTGTTTTGTTAGTTCAATGTACTTTAAACCCAAGTGGACATTTATCCACATCATGGCAGGGGTTTTATACGCCCAGTATAGGTGTGATTACTTGCAGAGTTGCGAGGGGGGTCTGAAAAAGTAGAACGTCATGTCTTACATTTATAGCTTTTGAAGAGGATCTCATCAAACCCCAGCTAGCAGAATGAACAATAAAAACTGATTCAACTAAAGCTGTATCTGGAGCAGAGGAGTTGGATGAATCCGTCGTTGCCCTCGTTGTCTCTTCCAGACGAGGACACTACCTCCACCGGCTGCCAGTTTCAAAGGAAACGAAAGAGAACAGGTGGCAGGCTAATACAACCTGTAAAGAAGTTGCTTAATACTAAAGGATTGCAAAACGAAACTGCAAATATGTTGATAAAAGGATTCTCATAGCGGGCCTGTTTTCTTTGAACTCTAAAACAGTACAGATTCTTCCTCTGCATCAATTGCAATGTTTATATGTTGCACTCTGCTTTTTATAATTAAAATGACTGACTATAATAGGAGTGAATGGCAACACACTTCTGATAATTTCACTGCAGTCAAATTTATAAACTATTAAACTATTATTAATAGACTATTAACAAATGCATTGTTTTTGGCTTATTTAATATTTTAAGGTGCTTTATTTTAAAGTAACTAAAAGCCTGTGTACGTTTCACATACGAACAGCTAGTTGAATCTACGCCAGTGAGAAGCAAGTGTAAAATAACAGGCACAAACCGAAGTCATAAATCAGGAATAAAAATGGATATACATCAAGGGTAAGCACAAAACTTATGTGAACCTATTAGGTGTGGCTCGGTGTAAATCATTAGCACACCCTATGCAGTTCTCCTGTGTTTGTTTTTTTGTTTTCTTTTCAACCTAAGCGACCTCAAAACCTATTTAAAAAATGTATTGTGTAAGAGCAAGAATTAAACATGGAATACTCAACCACCTCCCTGCCTTGGATTCGAAGGATTTTGAGGATAACGTTATGTCCGTATCGGAGCACTCTCCGACAGCGAGAACCTGGGGCTGAACAGCCCACCACTCCAGAACAATAGTACTTTAAAGACTGGACTCTCAATAAGCTCATAAAAACCCTCCTCAAAAACGGCAGCAAGATCCCAGCAAGAAATCCCATACACGCTGGGCTGTTCAGCGGCCCAGGTCAGACAACAGGCAGACTATTTCAGAGCAAGCTACTCCAGCAGCCAGCACATCAGGCCAGCAGGCAGCCGCTTCAGTCAGCGAAACCCAGCAGGAACATTCTCGTATCTTCAATGAAATAAAAGCATTCATGAAACCATTCATGCATACCTTATCCTCAGTCAATACCAAGCTTAGCAATTTGGATAAACGGGTGTCCAACATCGAGCGAGAGAAGCAATGTTCCGCAGCAGCAACTATTCTGGCAGCAGATAACCACATCATAGACTGAGCACAACCTGAGTTAGACCTATTCAGCAGGATTTGCAGCGGTCTCAGAGCCAATGCATGCAGTTTGCGGTTCTACCGGCCACTCAACCTCTCTCTCTTCAAAAGCTGCAATAGCCTCAACCTCTACCAGATCAACAATCTGCATCACTCCTTCCCATTTTTCCAACAGAACCTCGATCCCCAACTCCATCCAAAATTAAAATGTGGTCTGCTCTCATACAGCACTGAAATGGGCTGTCTGTGTTCTATGATGATTTCATTTCAGCCCCGCATGATCTGGTTTTATTTACAGACACTTCATTTATGGAATTCGGAGATCTTTTAAACAATCAATGGTTTTCTAGTGCATGGCCATCACTGCATTTAAAATCCACAGCTCTTCTTGAAATTTACCCAATAGTCATGGCAGCACATCTATGGGGTCATCTTTGGTCAAAGAAATCAATACTTTCTTTTGCGATAACAAATCTACAGTTCATAAACAAAGGCCGTTCCAGTTCACCTCTTATTATGCAATTACTGCAACGGTAAATATGGATTTCAGTATGAAATAATTTTCTAATCCAAGCATGTCATCTACTGGGCATTTGCAATAATGCAGCTGATGGTCTTTCTCGTTTACAGATTTCCAGATTCCACATTCTGGTCCCTACAGCTCTGCCAACTCCAGCAGTGACACTCCAGTCAACCAGCTAATTATCAGCTGAACCCAACTGTCAGCAGTCTATTCAATACAGTGGAAGCATACATGGCTGCAGCACTGGCTCCTTCCACTAGATCTGCTTATTCCACCTGCTGGACCACCAATTTGACTTTCTGCTCTCAAAGCAGAATTAATCCGACCCCATTCAACCAGGACTGGATTATGGCTTTTTATAGTTCCTTCTATTGCCAGCTTTCCTATGCTGGGTATTCACTGCAGTGATCTCACGCTCATCTTAGATTCCCACTTTATCCTCTTCCTGTGCATTTCCAAAACAGATCAGCTTCAGCAAGGTCAATTAATTTATTAATCAAAAATGGATTCTCCTCTATGCCGATATGCTTTCATGCAGAAATATATTGCATAACGCAAACCTATTTCAAATTCTGACCCCCTGTTCATTGATTCAAGCTGGACTGTTATAGCCAGACATTGGTTTACATCTCATCTGTCTACGTTGGGTTCCAGAGCAGTACTTCCCCCTCAATTCTATACTCCTAATTTATTCAGAATCAAGGCAGCCACATCAGCAGCAAGAGCAAAAATTAACCAGCATTTAATTTTAAAAAAATGGGGCGCTGGACCTCATCAGCAGTTGAATCATACATACCTTCTTCTGCACAACAGTCTATTGCTAATATGTCTGGAGTGGGGGTGACCCTTCCACTGGGACCACCAAAGGTTTCCCCCTAAAAATGTTTTTTTTTTTTCCTTTTCACCGAGCAGAGGATCTTCACATAGTTAGTAGGGAGACATTTTGTGACTGGGTTTGTTGTGTGTAATTCCGTAGATATCCAACAGATGGCGCAAGAGACTGCTACAAGGTGTTACAGACACCTAGAGTTGCTATATCAGATTGTCAGCAGTTTTTAAGTTCAAAGTTCAAGTTCAAAGCTCAAAATATCAGAACGTACCGATACGTTCGTACTCCCTGGGGACCATTAATTCAATGACATACCGGTACGTTCGTAGTACTCAAAGGGTTAAGGAAAGTCAGGTTTTGTAACTTACCTCTCTAAACTGCAATGTATTCAGTAAAGTGAGTGTGAATTGTGCAAGCTGTCGCTAAATTAATTGAATTGTTTTACTTCGTTGTTACCAAAAGCACACACATGCCTGTGGGGATCGTTTCTATCAATCAGACCTATACAGCAGCTGATTGGCTTTCTGAGTCTCAGACTGGGCGGGACTGTGTGAAGCAAGAAACTTTATACCTGCTGTCACAAGGTTAAATGAAAGAGTGCAGGTGAGTGCAAAGCTATGTATAATAATGGTGTTGCACTATTTTGATAGACATTGCTTACTGTATAAAAAAAAATTCAAGCAGTGCGATTGATCGTTGTTACGAGGCTCTCTGGATAGAATCACCACCACAATTAAACAATTACATACATTTACTAAACTGCTGAAGCAATTCACACTCACTTTAATGTCGAATACATTGCAGTTTAGAGAGGGGAGTTAATACAAACATGACCCGCCTTACAGTGTCCTGAGGTTCTGGAGCCTGTTGACAACCCTATCTGAGATCTATGAGGAAAAACTTACCGTGATGAGTGACCTGCATCTCCTTGTGAAATAAAACCCACATTGATTTAAATGCACTGTGTGTGTAACACATATCAAATAGGCTACAAAGTAGTTTTTAAAATATTTTAATAAAACACAGCAGTTCCCAAATAAATCAACTTGTATTGACACATTACAATAACGTCATTTAATTTACTAAAGCATCAGCAATGTCTTGCACATCTGACAGTAGTAAAGTGCATTGATTACTTTTTTTTTTTTATCTCAGTATGATCTCAGTATGATCTTTAGAACACGTTTGACAGATAAAACAACAAAGCACAAAAGTCTTTGAACTTTGTTTCAAAGTTCTTTTCAAAATGTCCGCTCTGTTTCCACTGGGGTTTGAGATCTGTGCTCTAAATCACTGCAGGAAGCGAACAAAAAATGACAAACAAACAAAAAATTACATAACAAGTGCTCTGGTTTTTCTGTTCCGTACCACATCATGGATCGTTGTTGCTGTGTTACCTGTTTGACAATATGGGCAATAATCCTGACACTATCAGTGCACTGGAGCGGACATTTTGAAAAGTGCTTTGAAACAGACTTTAAACTCATAAGTGTAAAAAGTTATCAGGATGTTAGTGAAAAAATTATAGGTAGGTTATTTAAACAGTTGTAGCAACACGTGGGGATGTGTATTGTTATATTTTCTCTGAATCTGCTGCTTGTTCATTATATATGGGGATATATGGGGGTGTCTGTCTGTCCATTCATCCATCTGTCTGTCGCACTTACATTAGCCACATGGGGGATGGGCGTTACTGATGTTACTGTCACAAGGCTATACACAAAAAGCATGTACTGCATTGTAATACGCATCAAAATGACACGCCTGGCAGTTCTAGGTAGAAGTGCATATAAAATTGTTATTTTTGCAAATCTACCTCTCAGATGGCATCAGGATATCTAATACATATATTTAAGGAAGAAAAATGTATACCCGAATCTCGCCCTAACAATGGGGGACTTTTACTCGAGCACATACGGTACTCTTCTCATTGTCACCATTTTGCTCAGTCCAGAAGCTATATTACAATAGGACGTTGACAGTACAATCAATGCTATCAAAAATGTGCACAGCTGTTTATCTTTAACCCAGTATCCACAAATGCAATCATGAAGCTAGCAGTTAAAGGAGTAGTATAGGGTGCATCAAGCTAGACAGTGTGTTAGTCATTGGAGAAGGATGCTTTCTCAGGGCTCAAAACCTGCACTAGCCCTGTACCCAGGCCTTGGTTTCAGAACACCCCTTATTCAGGTATAGTATTGAAATGCATCAGGAGTTTGAACAGTCAGGCCCCCAGAAAATCTGCTCTGGATTAACTGATCGCACTTCTCTTCACAGCATGAATAAGTCACCCTTGAATCTCTTAAGTTTACTTAAAGGATCTGTGCCAGCAGCTATAAGTGAACAATTTATTTAACATCAAACTGAGAATTTAAATAATAAGCTTAACTGATGATAGTTCTAAAATAAATTGACTTATTTATGCGATCAGTTAATTCAGAGCAGATTTTCTGGGTCCCTGACTTCAAACTCCCTCCCCCCCCAAATCACACACACACACACACACACACACACCTCCATATGCCATGTCTTTAAATTACTGGAGTTGGTTCCCAATTTTTTTATTTTTTTTTCCGAATGGGCTCTGTTATTAGTTTTGTATATTAGCTACATGTCACATTAAAGTAGCCAGGCAGTGTATTTTTGTACTGTAATCTAATTTAGTGTCTCTGAAGTTTCTCATTTTATAACATTAACACAGATTCTTCTTAAAATGCTTCCCAATATATTATGAATACAACAGATACTAAAGATTTCAATAATAAACAAACCCATCCTAAGATGAAATCGATGAAGGTCTGATCTGAGAGACCATGCCGCCAGTACACTGAGATTTACAGGACTGCCTTAGTAATTGCTGCAATCAATTCCACAGAGTATATTTGGCATTCATGGTAGAATTAAGCATGCATACAAATTGGCAATGCAGACACAAGCACATTCAGAATTAAAAAACTTGGCAAGCCAGTACTTTACAAGCACATAATTAAAATGATAAACACAAGCATGCATGTACAGAGTTGCAAAGCAACCCTGCCATCTTAAAAATGTACATGTTTGTAGTTTTGAGAGAGACACAAGTCACAGTAAACATGTACCTTTATTTAGAAATATATGGCAAGTCAAATTATCATTTAGACATATGTCAAATTACATTTTAAGATATCTTGAAATATTTAAAGCTATCTGTTAAACATTTCGAGATACAGTATGTGCCGGTTATTAGCAACCCTGATAAAGACAACTTTTGGTATTAACAACATTTTCCCAGGAAATGATCCCATCCTATAGACTTCAATGTTAATGAAATTCCGATATTAGCAATTGCACGCTGCTTATTGACAACTTTATTACTAGTTGCCAGTGCTACAGAGCGCACTTGCATGATTCATGCACATACTTCATGCAGCTTTTATAACACACTGACGTTGCAACTGCGTATTTCTGGCGGACTGAGGCAGAATCGTGGCTTTGAAACTGGATACGAAGTGGCACGCAAAATTAAGATGGATTTGCAGCGGGAGGTGGTACATTGTAAAAAGCAGACAACGTTGGAGAATTTCTTATTTTAAAATGGTGTTCTTTAGACATGATTGTAAGTACAACACATATTTCGTACGTTTGCTTTACTCATTGTAAGGACAATTGCAGCACATCGTTCTGTAGTACTACTCTCCTTTTTTAGTTTTACACACGCGTGAAGTAAACAGCTCTGTGTTTGGGTATTTCATGTTTCTCACGTAATTTTTTTTAACACTGTGACAGAACTAATTGAACTTTATTAAATCAATATAATCAGTAAAATTTGTGGATTATAAAGGAATTCCTGATTATATTTACAAAATATACCAATGCAAGATGCAGGTGTACCCTTGGTCTATTCATTTTTTAACATAGTTTCTTTGCACATCTTTTGGCAAACTGAGTTTATTAATAACAATTATTAATAATAACTGTCTTTCGTTGCGTGTGACGTCAGTAGCACGGCTCGGCTCTGCAGTGGAAAAACAGCCCATTCTCTTTAACCACACCATGAGGGCTCAGTACGGACCCATCGTGGCTCATTTGCACAGTGGAAAAGAGGCAAAAGAGGTAGAGTGTTGCAGGGGCCAGGTTAATGGTTATACTCTGGCTTGGACCTTTGACATGATTCTCTATTGAGGACACAGTGGTGAGTCCCCAGGATGTGATGACTGAAAACAATACAAAGTGAATCAAACGACAAGAAAAACACATTAGTTAAGAGAACTTATATTTAACACCTTTGCCAGTTGTTCTTAGGGCAGGATAGGAAATCGAGCTTATGTTCCAGACTCTACTGGCTGTAGAGGAGTGTAAATAGAGATACACACTCAAACATAATGTTATTCAAAATGAACATATCTACAGTCCCGAGTTAGGAGACCTGCAGTCATCCTAGATAACATACTGTCGACCACTTCATGTCCACCTGTGTCCTTTCTGTGCTGTGCTCTGCTTACCATTGTGGCAAGGGTTAACTTGTCAACTCCTTTTTGAGCTTTGAAAGATTTCAGTCTCCCCTAATTCTTCATTTAGGCTAAATCAATTGTTCAACATCTCTTCTAAGCTAATTCCTTAATCTCTGGGATTAGTCTGCTTGCTCTTCATTTTACTCTCTCTTGAACCCTACATTTTGTAAGACTTTAATTTTTAACATTACATTTAATTGAACATGTTTCTGCCCAGTTCTGCAAGTGGTCAAAACCCATTTGGATTTTCAGGGTGACTGAAAAGGTGTTGGACAGGTTGTGCATTCCGCCCTTGATAATCAGCATTGCTTACAAGACCATGTGCCTGACAAGATGCTGTATATAAAAAGCACTTCTGTAAGATGGAAATGTCCATCGTTGTGGTTTTAATGGATTTTCTTTCTTCCATTTTATATCAATCTCTAATTCTGGTTTGTATAAGGAAAGATACGAGTCCTGGTGATTTTACAGTCAGAGATGGCAACCTTACTGGAGCTCAAAGACTGACACCTGCTGTTCTGTTAAATATGGTTCAGATTCACCCAGGTAGCTACAAGCAGCCTGATACAGGGTATAATACTGACATATCTAAACACTGTGAACACACAAGCTTATTACTGTAGACACATCAATATTACTGGCATGGTGGACTTCATGCAGAATAACTGGAGGCGTGTTTTCTGGCTTTTTAACCCCACTTGGTATCCCTGAGCAGAAATCCCTTCAAGCAAAAGGTTTTAATGAGCAATCTGTTTCACGAGTGCAGTAGAAGCATAAGCAGTGTTTTTTACTACTGATGCAAACTTCTGTTCTACCTTGAAAACAAGTAGAGTTAGTCCCTAAATCTTGTCTAAATTCAAGATATGTCATAAAATGAATAAAACAAAGCTGATGAAAATGACATTGAAAGCGACGTACTTATAAAAGCACATTAGAAACAAACTTTTTTAATGTGCTTTGATATAATTGGTTGTAGTTGGAGTATTTTATTTTTTTATTTTCTATAGCATGAAGGGCGCTATATCAAAATACATTTGTATTGTATAGAAATAGTTTTATCCACAAAACATCTAAGAAACAGGACTTTCACATTGTAACCTTTGCACTATTTCTGCATGTGATGCAAATTGTTCTCGCAGAAACAATTTCTTACAATTCCCTCCCCGCTAATAAATCCAGCTAATAAATATTGAATAATGTCTCGGGTAAAACATGTACAGCAGGGGTCTGGAGGAAGGAAACAAATAAAATAAGATTGGCTTAGCAGGAGGTGTGAAGGATTTACTGAAACGATTAAGAAAGTGATTAGATCAAAGCAGGAGATACTTGCAGATGAATGTTGAACCTTGGATGAGTTCTCAGATAGTGGAGGAAGCAATGGTTTAAAACATGCCTTAACCCTTTGTTTTTGTTTTAGAATGTATTTATTGTGTTATGCTTTACTATTTGAAAGGTGATGCACAATAGAGCAGAATACTGTGTTTTTTTTTAAGTGAATCTAGGTCACCCGTTGCTAGGCCAACAAGATGCTCGATATATTGTGAAAAGTGTTGAATTTAAATCAAGGGAAGTAATGTTAAAACTGTACAATGCATTAGTAAGACCTCATCTTGAATATTGTGTTCAGTTCTGGTCACCTCACTACAAAAAGGATATTGCTGATCTAGAAAGAGTTCAAAGAAGAGCGACCATATGCAGCAGGCTAAAAGAATTGAATCTGTTCAGTCTTGAACAAAGAAGACTACGTGGCGACCTGATTCAAGCATTCAAAATTCTAAAAGGTATTGACAATGTCGAGCCAAGGGACTTTTTCGACCTGAAAAAAGAAACAAGGACCATGGGTCACAAATGGAGATTAGACAAAGTGAAAATAGAAAAAAAGAACAGAAAATAGGAGGCGGAGAATCGTGAGGGTTTGGAACCAACTCTCCAGTAATGTTGTTGAAGCTGACACCCTGGGATCCTTCAAGCAGCTGCTTGATGAGATTCTAGGATCAATAAGCTACTAACAACCAAATGGCAAGATGGGCCTCATGGCCTCCTCTCGTTTGTAAACTTTCTTATGTTCTTATGCTTTTGTTTGCATGTGTTTTCATTTCTACCACACATTACTACCTGCTGTATGAAAAGAAAACAGTGTGGCATTTCTATAAGCGGCAGATATTACAGGTGGTAATGTTAGTCAATTTAAATGGTAAATCAGGCTGACATCCATTTAACCTAAAAGTTGGAATTTCTAATGGGATTAAGCTCCTGTCTGCTTTCTTGTGTTTAGAAATCTGTGTGACTGCTCAAACTGGATTTGTAGGAAATATCAAAAGGATTGTCCCTGATGCCAAAAAGCTGGAATGAATGTAAATGAATACATTTCCGAAAACGAAAGGATTCAGGAAACTGAAAAATAATGCAAAATAATAAATCTACTTTGAATCAGATGTATGCTTGTTAAATGATTGCCTCTCAAAAAAAAAAAAAAAAAAAAACATCTTTTATGTTAAAATGAATCTACAGATGTCAAAGAAGTCGCTACAGAAAGAATAAATAAACAGGATCCATGTTTGGAAGCTTTGCCACCCAAGAGTTTACTATTCAACTGACAGATCATTTTTAACAATTATTTGAGTGATTCTTACTGCAATTACTCAAATGTCGTGTTTTTTGTTTGTTTGTTTTTCCTTTTTTTTTTTAGAAGTCCGACCAGGAGCTCAGGAGCTGCTCTTTAGTTCCAGTTGCTGTCATATACATCTGTGATGCAGGCTAGATCAGTGAAAGTCTCTTTATATTTAAGGTGACCACATGTTAAAATTCTTAAACTGTTTGATCTAATATCATATTGAAAGTGATCGCAGAGACTTGTGGTGATATTCAGGGTGGAATATCTTCTACTTTCATTTTTTTTTTTATTTGTGAATAAATAATCATACTGTCTTTGTAATTTAATTTCTACACAACAAGTATAGATGTTACATTGCACAGTAGCAATTTAATCATATCAAATGCCAAGATTTTCAATTCACTAAACACCTATTTTACTGCTGATTACTGCTGCAAATCTAGTCCCTTTTCAGCCTAAGAAACTGCATCATCTCCCTCTCTCGTTATATCTCTATGCTATCCTCTAGTGTCCAATCTGCAAACCAGGCCCTTCCTGAAGGAAAACATTACATATCTCTATTTCTATTTATTAAATGGTTAATTCATAGAATCATTTTTTTCAGATTATTTAATTTCTTCATTTAATAAGACATG
>NC_054574.1:2267500-2317500 GCF_017654505.1 Polyodon spathula | reverse complement strand
GTGTGACAGAGGGCTTGGCAAAGAGATCTTATCTTGCCTCTGCAATCACAGCTATGGGCAATGCAGCTGCCACTGTATCAGGTTATTTAAAATACCTTAGGGTTTGGCTAAGGAGAACATGCAGGGAGTGGGCTGTGTGTGGATAGGTTTGGTGTGGGAGCGCACCCACGTTCATAAGTAACCTTGCCCTTCTCGACACAATGAAAGGAGGCCAGCAGTAATGTTAAACACAACAACAGCTCCAGGGGCTGGCATGACAATTACATCATTGCTAGAGAAATTGCCAGAAGTCTTGCTCAGTATTTTGCACTGGGCAATTCAGTAGCAATTCACATGCTGGCAATTGTTGCCTAGGGTAAACTGGCCCTAAGCCAATGACAGCAGATACCAAGTCACGGTTCTTGAAATTTTCGTTTAGAATGGTTACGGATAAGAAGAGGAAGAGGTAGAAGAATTGATTTTAAAACCTTAATTATAAAGGTCTGTATTCATAACGCTTGAGTATACTAGTTGTGGTAGTGTGTGTTACGTCATACTGCCGTGCTTTGAATATGGTTACACCTAGGCAGGTGTAAGATTGGATACAGTAGATTGCAAATGCTAGAAGAAATGTGACAGACAGAGAAATGTCTGATGTCTAATGCGATACTGCTATTAAAACTGTTAGCCTGTTACTCCACTACTGTCCAGTAGGTGGTAGTGCAGTAAGCCACTGGGGTATAAGATATCGGGAACTCAAACCTCCTTTTCATTAGTAAAGAATCCAACTAAGGAAGAGAAAGCATAACTGTCTCGGTTTCTTTATTTCACCGGTAACAGATTCTTGGGGGCTCAGTCCAGGATCGCTGTGAGATATGTATTAAGAAAATGCATATCATTCCTATGATATGAACCAGTAGACAGCGAAGAAACTGAAAGAAACACAAATGCAGAATTAAGTGTTGATGCACCAGCTGTAGTACATGTAATGCCTTCAGCTGATATAGATACTGATACTTTACATTACCAGCACATGCTGAATGAATACGGAGAATCAGTTCATGCAGACACTGATACTTTACACTGAATACGCAGAATTAGGCAAACAGGTTGAAAAGTTTATAAACAAATGAACAATACCTGCTAATACAGAACCTGTTACCAAAGGGTGTTTGAGTTGAAATGGTAGAACATCAGTCATGGTCAGGTGACAATGTAACAAAACTGAAAGGAATTGTGTCATGCTTACCTAAGAAAGAATTCAGACTGTATGGAGGATAAATAGAGGATGTGGTTTCTGACATTAGCCTCAGTAAGAAGATAAATGAGGGACTGAATATAAAAAAATATAATTGTTAGGAATGTGCTAAAAGTAACCAAACCTGGAAGTTTCAAAGAGACGCTCACTAGCAAAGATGATCTTAATCTGACTGAGTTAAAAAAAACTTTCTAAAATCACATCTTGCTGAGAAAATCAGTACTGAGCTTTTCCAAGAGTTGATGAGTGCTCGATAATTTGATAGAGAAACACCAGAACAGTACTTATACAGAATAATGGGTCTGAAACAGAAAGAAAAGAAACTGTTTGCATCATGTCAGACTGGGACAGGTATTAAGTACGACAAGAACTTAGTTCAGGGTCTCAGTGAGAAATATGTAGACATTCATAGAGACATGAAACTATACTTTTCTGGTCTTACAGTGACTGATGATTTCCTTCTGAGCAAAATAATGAAAGCCACAAATGATGAAGCAGGAAGACAGAAGAGGTTATGTACCACTTCACATAGTAAAGCTACCACAGTACATAGCGTCCAGTCAGAACAGGGCTCTGAAGGGGAATTAAAACCACAAAGTCAATTGAAAGATTAGTGGACACAAAGGACACAAAGACAGTCAATAGAGATCCTACACAGAATCCCATAAGCAAGGAGTCACAAAGACTGTGTCACAATTGCGCAAAACAGGGGAATTCTGATTACTATCATTGTTTTCATTGCGGTGAAAGTGGGCATAGAGCCATTGGATGTCTTAGTAAACTACAGAAGTTGGGAAACGGTTACTGAAGAGAGAGAACCAGTAACTGCACAGATAGACGAATCCCAAAGTGTCTCATCAGGCCAACACAAGCAAGTAGCTCAGTTAGTTGAGAGGAAATGTTTATTTAAATGTGATGTGAATAATATTGCAACTATTGTATTGTTGGATACAGGATCACAGGTCAGCATCATAGACCATAAATGGAAGACAAAATACCTAAAAGGTACGCAAAAGTTAAAATAGCAAAAGGTACGTCCGATCAATGAGTTAATTGGTACAGAAACAACACTGAACTTAACTGCAGCGAATGGAGAAGTTTTACCCTTTGACAGATGGGTGGAGATACCAGTGCAGCTAAGTGGAGGGCATGAGAACCATGTAGTCCAGACACCTTTCCTGGTGAGTGAGATTTCTCTGGAACATCCACTGCTTGGATTTAATGTAATTGAAGAGACCATCAAGAGCATTTCAACAAAACAGAGTCATTGTTTTGATGGCCTTGTTCTCCTCTTTAGTAATGCAATGGGGTCTGAAAAGGAAAACAATGAAAGAATTAAATAATCTTGTTAAAAGTAATAATAAGGAGCGAGAAAATTAACCAGTAAAAACAGGTCAAGGTTGTGTTACAATTCTTAAAGGACACTCTGTTTAGAGAAGACCGTGCTTTCTGAACCATGAGAATCCACTCTTCCAGAAGGACTGAACACATGTGAAGCCCTACTTAGCATTCCGAAAGGAGCTTCGTGTGAAATCCAGATACTGGCTCAAAATTGCTCTAAACATGACATAGACAACCCAAGTAAGACAATGGTGAGAAATGTTAGTTTGGTAATCATTGTGAGTGAGGTACAGACTAAAGGAAAAACTTCCAAAGAACAAGTACTTTGTCATGTAGCCTCATCTACAGCAACAGTAGCTAATTCAGAAAATGCACAAAAAGAGGAGTTATGGAATCCTCCAGCTGATTTGAGTCACTTATGTCCAGAAGAAGAAAAATTAGCTAGAGAGATGTTGTACGAAGAGTCACTTGCTTTTGCACGACACGAAAATTACATTGGCTGTATTCCATCGTTACAGTTGACCGAAAAGTGTTACGAAGACTAAAAGAAAATGGAGTAAAGCTGAGAGCTGACAAATGTGAATTATTTAAGAGAGAGAAACGGTATGTAGGCAGGTTAGTGTCTGAGAAAAGTGTCAGGATTGACATGAATGATATAAAGGTTGTCACTACCTTGAAAGAGAAACAACCAAGAACTGTTGGCGATGTTAGAGGACTCTTAGGCTATTTGAGCTATTATCATGGATATATTAAAGATTCTCCAGAATTACTCACCCGCTGTGTGTGTTGTTTCAAGTAAAAGAAAGAGACAAGCTGCAGAAGCATAAACTTACTAAGAGTAAGAAAAGTAGCAATCAGTTGTCATCACACCAACCTGTTCATTGGACTCCAAAACATCAGGAAATAGTAAATAACATCACAGAAATCCTAACAAATGCACCTACATTAGCTTACCCTGACTTCAACTTACCTTTCGTGCTACACACAGATGCATTTGCCAAAGGACTCGTGCTGTTTTATACTAAAAACAGGAAGGAAAGCTGAGAGTTATTGGATATGGATCGAGAACCTTGACTGCTGCTGAGAAAAGTTACCACATGCATTCCGGGAAGTTGAAGTGGGCAGTGTGTGATAAATTTCATGATTACTTGTATGATGCACCCAATTTTACTATCTTCACAGAAAACAATCCACTCACTTATGTGCTGAGTACAGCTAAACTCAATGCCACATGGACAGCGCTGGGTTGGTGAGTTAGCAGACTTTCACTTTGATATTAAATGCAGACCAGGAAAAGTAAACATTGATGCTGACACACTGTCTCGAGTCCCCTTTGACATTGAGAAATAAATAGATAAATGCACAGAAGAAATCCCAGAAGAAGTCATGACAGCAGTATGGGAAACAGGTGAAGAAGAATGTTGGGCTAATGCACTTAAGATAATTGCTGAATGTGATTCTACGAATGATGAGAATAGCATATTGCCTAAGATAATCCATGAAGAACTGAGACTGGCGAGCAGGAAGATACAGCTATTAGGGACCTGATGGTATTCAAAGCAAAAAAAACAAACATCAACGACCACTGAAAGGAAAAGATTCAGTTCAAAGCTATTTCATGAACAGAGCCGACTCGTTTTTAAAGACGGTTTGCTTTACAGAAAAACAACTGTTTATGCCAGAAAAGCTCAGAAACACGATGTTGAAGTGCTTGCATGATGACATGGGCCATCCCGGAACTGAGAAAGTAACGAGCTTGGCTTGTGTTAGATTCTTTTGGCCGGTCATGCTGAGGGATATTGAAGAATATATAATGGGAAAGTGCCCATGCATTAAACAGACACGACCAGCAATTCACAATCGAGCATCGATGGGAAGCATTGTTACCAGCTCACCATTTGAATTAGTTGCAATAGATTATCTCCATCTAGAACCAAGTAAAGGCAGTTATGAATATATTCTGATTGTGATGGATCACTTCACATGTGTTCCACGAGCATATCCTACTAGAAACAAATGTGCTAAAACGGCTGAGGAAAAGATATTTAACGACTCTGAGATCTGGATACCCAGAGAAGTTACACCATGACCAGAGTAGTGAGTCTGAGAATGAACTGTTCAAGCATTTAAGACAACTTGCTGGCATAAAACATTCTACAGTGACCAAACCACCTGAAAAGCAACCCTGTCAAAAAACTGTATGTTAAGAACACTGAAAGAAGAGAAGAGCTTATGGAAAGACTATCTACCACAGGTAATTCATACACACAATTGCACCAAGCATGAAGCAACAGGATACTCTCCATTCTTTTTAGTTTATGATTTCCATTACATGAGAGTTGATGTTGAACTTCATGCTGATTTGAACTCGGCTCTTGCCAAGATAAGCACCAACTAAGACGTAGCTTTGTAGTAAACTAATGTGATCCATCTGCATCTCTATCCATTTGTGTTATTTTCCATCTAATGATGTAGATATCCTTCTGTCTGGTGTTGATTGCTGAAGTGTAATGCTGGTTCCAGAGATCAGCTCATTTTGCCTCCCCAGCGCATCAGCACACACAACGGTTGTGATGCTGGCTCCGGGGATCAACCCAGTGCCGTCTCCCTAGCACATCAGCATGACAACTGTCTGGATTGAGCTAAGTAGGATACATATCTGGGGTCTTCAAGTGGGCAGTTTCCATCCTCTGTGTTTCATTGACTAGCCCACGACACCTCAAGAGGGCTCAACAGTGATTCTCGCATCCCAGCATCACCCCCTTCCATCCCCCATTCAGCTTAGCCTAGCTTACTTACCTGTACATCAGTGTTGAAAAACACCCCACATTACCAGTAGACTTAATTTTCGGAATAGGGAAGAATAAAAATCAAGTTAACCCACAGATCTATGCACATAAATGGGCTGCCAAAATGACTGTACAAGACATGACAAGTCTCTAACCTCTAACTCTCTAACCGCCCGTCACTGTTTGCAGCCACAACTGTCTCTCTTGGCGAGACTTTCCCTTTGCCATTGTTGATCCACTCTGATGACTTTTGGGGCAGCCTAACCAAGAGGACTGTCCTCCCAGCACTAATCTAACATTTGGTAGATAAGTGCTAATAAAGGTGTGTCAAACCAGAAGTGAGTTTAACCAAGTAAAGCTTATTCAGGAAGTGAGCCTACAGTGCGATGGCAGAATAAATGAGAAAACAAAAGTATAATTCTTACCATATTGCAGTAAAAAATGAAATCTCTCAGGAGTAAAATAAACCCAAGTTTACATCACCAAATGACCTGTTAAAGACAGGAGAGTAAAACACTTGTGTGCAGAGAATGGGTTATTTGTTCAGACCTTATTTATGCACCCGTTTCCTTTTTTTGATTTATACATTCTGTTAAATGCATAAATACGAGCATGGTCATTTTTGATCCTGAATACATTTCGAGTGGTGTTTGTTTACTAGTATAAATAGATTCCTGAAAATGAATCAATCTAATGGAAAATGAGAGATTTGCTACACCAAAGCCTTGGTTATGTTCTCCTTTAAAAAGCCTTTTCTTTCCCTTCTCCAGTTAAAAGCTCTCAAGACTGTAAGTTTGTATTAAAGTTAATTGAAGGAATGAGTCAGGAGCTCTTTCCCTACAGTTTCCTTGTAAGAGGCTTAAAACCAGGAAAGGCAGCCTCTTGGGGAATCAGGGAAAATCCAGACACCCCCCAATACACAAAAGATTGTGCTTTCTTAAACAGGGGGATTACTGGGAGCCCTACTTTCTTGACCTTGCAAAACTCAGCTTGTATTTTTGATTTGCATAACCGCCTTTCTACTCTGTGAAAAGACTAAGTAGCTTACAATTATATTTTCTTTGATAGGGTCCTCATTAAAAAAATATGAAGCCTTATGGGCTAACTGTGTCAATCTATCTGTCTGTCACACTCTCCATGGTGAACACAAGAACTGCCTTGATTTTTATTTTTTTTTTACATTACATATATTTATATATTTATAAAACACATTCTCATCTCATATCAAACTGGGACTTTCCGGACTTTGTACTGTAGTTGTTTGTTCACAGTCTTCATGTTCTACCTGCATCGTTCTTTCCTGCAGTCCTGCATTTAAAAGCTGCCCCCTTTGTAGTGGGCATTGATTAGAGAACTTCCACCATCACTTTGGAGAGATCAAGTTGTGCCAGTCAACAATCTGAACTGGGGCAAACAGAGTCCCAGTGGAAATCAATGTGCGGCTGTTGGAAGTGAATGAGTCTAATTTCAAATTGCTCTCCATGCGGCAGATGGAAACTCGGCATTAGGGGCATGCTGGGGCTATTACAGGAAGTTGGTTTATTTTCTGATGCTCGTTTCAGTTCCTTAAGGAAAACTTTGAATGAAAGCAGCATATTTTGACAACTATCCCATTTCGTAAAAATTGTAACCATCAGAAATGGTTAGTTGTAATTTTTCATAAACTCAAATTCAGATTCAGTTTCTACCCCCCTCCCCCCCAAACTGTTTTACCTATTTTGACACCAAGAAATGTTTTATGGAATTAAGAAACCAAAGCGGATTATATTTCTATATTCTTGTCGTATAAGCTGCATCCCACCCTTGGGGGCATGTTAGGGGGAAGTTGCATCAAATTCTTGGAATAGATGTACCTCTTGGGAAATATACAGGGTTTAACAGTTATCTGCAATAAATAGCTTAAAAACTACCAAAGATTTAAAAGCTAGAGCTACATTTTATTTCATTTTTTTCTACTTGCTGTTCAATTTATCTAAGGATTATGCAGACCCCATAATCCAGAGTGAAATCCCTTAATTCATTTTTTTTAAATAAATATAATTATAAAGCCACGCCAGTAGGCTTCAGCCTTGAAGAATGTACCACACGCTCAGTCTTCCATTGGTTTTGGTGGTGGCAGGTTAACAAACGATTGTGAAGCATACTTTGTAAATCGAGACTGGAAAGCATGGTAAAGCATAGGTGAGAACTGAAGCCCAGAGAGATACAATAAAGCATCTTAAACATGGTAAACTATGGTAAATGCAAAGTAAAAGCATAGGAATACTGCTAAATACTGTGCACATGCCCTGTGGTAAACTTGTATAAGGGGTGTTAGCCTCATTTAAATTAGATGTGTATTGAACAGAACATGTGTACAGCTCCTGTGTATACAAAATATATTGATTCACTTGATAATGCTTAATAAGGGGGGGTGGGGGGAATACCATAAAAAATCAAATACATAATGTGTGCATCTGTGACATGGTAAACCCAACGTTCTCTTTAAGAGCATTGACCAAAGATCCTGGCATTCTTCTTGACGGCCTTCAGAAGTATGCTGGGATCTCTGGAACCTGTCTCTCCTGGATGTCCTCTTACCTATCAGGATGCATGCAGTCTGTTTTCTATGTTGGATGCAGTGGTGTTGCAAACCAAGTAACTTGTAGTGTCCCCGAAGCATCTGTTCTTGGGCCCCTTCTCTTCAATATCTACAGTACATGCTTCCCTTGGGTCACCTCATCAGCCAACACAGCCTCATGTTTCACTCCTGTGCTGAGGACACCCAGCTCTACTTAAAACTCAACCCTGGAAGCCCCTCTGCCATGGTCCGACTCTCGGCTTTCATTCAAGACATCGAGGCCTGGATGTCTGCCAGTTGTCTTCAGCTGAACTCTAGCAAATCTGAACTCCTTCTCGTAGGATCTAAAACTCAACTGAAGAATCTCAATATAGCTGCCCTGAACCTCGGAAACTGTCTGCTGCTGCCTTCCCACAGTACAAAGCCTTGGTGTACTTCTGGACAGCAACCTCTCCTTTGATGCCCACATCTCCTCCATGGTGAAAACTTCCTTCTACCATTTTTTAAACATCTCCAAAGTCCATCCCTATCTTTCCCTCCCAGATGCAGAGATACTTTGTTATGCATTTGTCTGCTCTCAACTGCAACTCTCTATATGGTGGTCTCCCGGCACGCACCATAAACCGACTGCAGCTAGTTCAGAAAGTTGCTGCCAGGATCCTTACCAGATGTAAAAAATGTGATTGCATCACCCCCCTATCTTGCCCAGCTACACTGGCTACCTGTAAAGTTCAGGATTATTTTCAAAACTGTCCTGCTCACCTACAATGCCCTTCATCACACAGGTCCCGAAAACCTCCTCAACCTGCTGACCCGCTATGACCCTGCACGCAAGCTGAGGTCCTTTGACTCTGGCCTGCTTGTTATCCCCAAGCAAAAGTGCACCACACTTGGAGAACACTTGTTTAGCTTCATGGCTCTGACTCTGGAACTCTCTCCCAGCTTTTGTGTATGATGGTCCCACCGTTGCTCGCTTTAAATCAACTCTCAAGACCCACCTGTTCCCTCTTTGGTTTTCATGCTCTTTAAGCCTGATATCTGCTATTAGCTGTGGTGTTGCTGCTACTGTTTCACTGTATTTAAAGTACTATTTCATGCATTATGCACTATCCACTGTATTTAATGTACTATTTCATGTATTATGCTACTATCATGCATTATGCACTTTCCTCTGTATTTAATGTATTATGCACTGTTTTGTTTTGTTTTTTACTTTATATCATGTATTATGCATTTCTCTCTATTTAAAGTATTATGGATTTTCTTGCTGTTACTGCATCTTGTAAAGTACTTTGTGATGGTGGTCCGCTATGAAAGGCGCTAAATAAAATAAAGATTGATTGAGTGATTGATCATTCATGTCAAAAATTTGAGATCTAGTGATGCTAATACAGGTAAGGTAAGGTTTACTGGAATCATTTTGTCAGCTACTTTAACAGAAGTGATATTAAGAGCAGGTTTGACTGTATGTAATGCACTCTGTAGCCAGGATGTTGACCCTCTTCCCTGGGGAGGCTTACCATGCTGAAGCAGCGCAGAGCACGAATGATAGGAAGCTCTTTATTTCATTTCAATTTCATTAGCCGGTTACAGGCCATAAAACAAGCATGATCTGATAAACTCTGTGCAGCCTGTATAATCTGAATTCTGCTTGCCTTCCCCACAGGCTTTTGATAAAGGTAAAGCAATGTAAACCGTTTTAATGGAAATAATACTGGCATTAGCAATTATTTTTGAGAGGGATTCATTCAGGTTTGCTGCTGCAAGGCAATGAAATAAATACATATATATATATATATATATATATATATATATATATATATATATATATATATATATATATATATATATATATAAATAGTGTAAAGTTAAGCTTTTCTTCCAAATTTTTTGTCTGTGCATTTGTTCACCTGTATGTCACATTTCCATCTGTATATCATTCTTACATTTTACCATGACACATGCTTAATGACCACAAACATATCCCTAACGCTAAACTAAATGTATTTTCCACAGTAAATGTGCATGGTAATTTGGCAGTTTTTTTACAATGATATGTCATGGTTATTCATTTTCTTTACATATCAATGCTTTACCATGCTTACCCATGCTTTACCACTCTCACACTTTTATTGCACTTTACTATGCTTTTACTAGGGTAAACTGTTATAAAGGGTGGGCATGACCAAAAACACATAATGATATTATTTACTTTTGTGGAAAAGATGGCTATTCTTTGACCGCTCTCCCCCACGTACTTAAAGAGAATAGTATGCAGAGGCTTTGATTGATCAGAGAATTTCACTGAGCATAAACAATGTTTTAAATATGGGAATTCATCTTACTGGTAATTAAAAACATTTTTCTCTGGTATCAACAATAACAAGAATATATATGTTGTGTATCGAGTGTATGTAAAGGTCATATTCTGGACGTTATTTCGGCTGTATGTTTTATTTTTTTGTTTTGTTTTGTTTTTTCCTGTACCTTCCACGACCACGACTGTTGTATCACACCTGAGCATTTTATACAAATATTAGTGAGAAAAAAAGGTGTCCTTAGCTTTTTATTTTTCTTACAGACATAAAATGAACTGAAGAGACTGTATTGTAGCGCCCTGGTGGTTTATAACTTAATGGTTGTGTTTAGATGCGTCAGTGTTTAGGCCAACTGAATTAAACCTGCAAACTGTTTTTTTTTGTTTGTTTGTTTGTTTTTTTACAGATTTAAATAATGTACAATAACTTGGAAAATAAGCATTATTAGTAAGCCCCTTCACAAAACCGTCTCCTATTAGAACAGCTGTTTTTCTCTTATTCTTTCAGTTGCTGTGATACAGCCAGTCTACCACATATCATCTGTTCATTAGCCTTTTCATGCAGCGAATCAGCAACAATTAGGAACAGTTACAGCCCATTTGCCTCACATGGAAAAATAATGTTTTCATTTCTTGGGTAGTATGACTAACCAAATAATCTAGTATAGGGGTCCCCGAGGGTGTCCCCTGGTAAAGACACGACTGTGTGGGGTGAAACGGTTTCTCTCTGTGCCAAGTTGCTGGTCTTCACTGGGGATTTCACAGCATTGGCTCTGATGCTAAGGCACTGTTTCTCTACACCCCAGTGGATCCTACTGGCCAGATGCCTGGGGAGCTCAATACTGACACCTGCTGGCCTTTGTCCTTCAGGGGCCAGTAGCTTGTTGACATCTGCTGCAGAGCTCCTGGGTAGCAATTGGCTTGTCAATGAACCGATCTTCAGTTCCTTGCTCTATTGTAGGCCGTTTCTGCACTGAGGGAATATAGTTGGATCCTGTTATTTGGAGAGAAAAATGTAGTTACAAAGATTGGTCATACATGTAGAATATTTGTTACAAATTATAGTAAGTGACTTGCGTATGTGCGTACTCTATAAGTATATATTTTAGAATACCCTGTGTGAATATTAATTTACGTGTGAGCATTGGAATTTCCATTTAATGCTTTAACACTGGACGTTTACTAACCCTTTCAGTGCCAAGCGCTCTCTTCATTGTCCTTTCACAAGCACTCTCTTCGTGTAACTGTACCAGCGTGTATCCCTCTCTTAGACTTACAACAAGCCACAACAACAGTTTTCCCTACAACTTTTTCCAGTAACATCTCAACTGGAAAAGGTTATGCAGAGCTGAGTGAAGTAGATGAAGAAAGCTGGCCCTGCAGGTGGCTGATTTGCATATCTGGCTGTTTTCCAAAACTTTCTGAAAGTTTATAAAAAGTTTTTGAAACCTGACAATAAACTGAAGACAGAAGGATATAATATACTGGACTGGAAGTGATTGTAGCTAACACAATAATTTCATTCATGCTTCACGCTGTGCACATCTATTCACTATAGAGGTCTGCACCTTGATGTCAGCTTCCTACAAGTTTCAGCTAAAGACTCTCTTTAGAAAAACTGTAACTTACAGCATTTGTGAAATACATAAAACAATGAAGTAGCTGTTCTATACTGCCCCCTTACCTTTTAATTACTAGTTTAGTTCACTTTGTAGATCATTTTCTGATTCTGTCATCACATCCTGGTGCCTTTTAAATCGTAGTTTAAAGAAACACAGCTCCCTAACATGTCTTCTATCTAAGTACAGCTGGTACCCCATTAACCTGTCCCCCTGCAAGCCACATTTGTTCTATGTGGTATTTCTTACTGATCCATTTCTTGCTTCCACTAGGTGCAGGAGGGCAGGTTGATAGTTACATTCTGGTATATGAGATGTCCCTGGAGGGGTTAAACATGATGCTGAGAGCTTTGTTAAGGCCACAGTGATGATTAGTTTTTAAAAGTCACCAGATTGTGATGAAAGCGAAAATGATACAAAGCGAGTTGTTAAGATGATAGTTCACATCCATACCAAGTTATTCTTTAAATGCAATGTATAAAATGCCTGAGAAGTGCAGTGGACTTATAAAGGAACATCGAGAAAGCTTACACGTAATCTGACTGTTTGATTGTAAGAGCATCCAACTGCAAAACTGGAAAGCAATTTAATGCGATCAAAAAGCCCTAGCAGTGAAGCAGATTTGTGTTTAATTGCACATATTGCTATTCCCAGTGCAAGTTGTTGTCTGTTCTTTGCAAGTAGTTACACAGGTCTGCTTTCCTGCGTGGCGTGTCAACTGCACCACAGAGAAGCTTCTTGGCAGAATTGCATTTCCAATTCTAGGAGCTCCCCAGGAAACTTACATTTGAGTTGATTTCCTTGAAAGATTTCCAAGATTTAGCATGTTTTTTATGCACCAGAATGGCTTTGCCTATTGGTAAGTTTTAGTAAACTAAAGTAGTAAATAGTGTATTTATATGGGAGCATGTACTGGATTGATAGATTCAGAGGTCTTGAAAGATTGGGAGCTACATTTGTTTCTTTTGAATCTTCTTCACTTACTGTCCTACATCATAAAAGTTAGCATGGTTATGCAATTTAATTAATTTTCTTGTTTCTTACTACCTTTTGTATAACTTTTTTCTACACCCTGGCTATTTTATTAAGACCTATACCTAATATCGAGTTGAGCCTCTGTTTGCCCTGATCACAGCCTTGACTCCAGAAGGTGCTGGAAGGTGTCTCGAAGGATTGTAATGCAATCACTCATTAACATTTCATGCAATTACTGCAAGTCAGAGGATAGTTATGATGAATGTATGTGGCAAAGGTGGCTGCAGAGGTGATGTCAGACCAGGGAAATGAAACCACAACAAGGAGTGGTGGTGCAAAACTGAGAGGCTGCACCAATCAATGCTTTTATTAAACAAACAAAAATAAAAGAGTCATACAAAACAAAAAAACAGCTTCAAAACAAAAGGCACGTTGGCCAAAAGAACAAACAAATAATAACTAAAATGAAAAACAAGCATCACGCTGGCGCAAACCAGCGTGAATAGCAATGGTTTACTTTTTATTTTATTTACCTCCTCTCTCTCGACCACCATTCTCCACTCTGAACACACTTCCCGTTCAGCAAAACTGCAGATCTTTTATATTTAACTGGCTATTAATGATCTTATTACCCCTCGGCCATAGTCTGCACGGGTTTATTAAGTCTCTGTGACTGTCAGCTAGTTAAATAATCAGTAGTTGACAGTCACGCATTCTCACGAGGTATTTTAAAATAAACAATACCGGCGGACGGCACCTTGCTCGTCCTGCCACACAATAATAAAATACAAATAATACATTGGCTTTTCACTGTCATATAAACATAAATATTAATAATAGACAAATATATACAAATGGGCAGGACCACAATGTGTCATTCAAGTTCATCCCAAATGCTTATGGGGATTGTAATGGCATGCTCCTCAAATCATGTGCACACAATTCTGGAACACGGATGAATGTATTATTGTCATGAAAGTCGCCATCGTCACCAAGTTTAGCATTGTTGCATGGGCTTGATCTGCAATGGTGCTTAAGTTAATTATGGCATTCGTTTTGCCTTCCGGGATAATTAAGAGACCAGAGGTATACTAGGAGAACATGCCCCACACCAGGGCCATGCCAGGTAGACAGATCCTAATAAAGTTGTAAGCCAGTCTTTGTGTTTCTTAGGGCTGAAAACATTACAGTTATCTTGACTACATATTTTTTTCTGCAGTTTCCCATAGACAAACAAAATATAATTTTACTAAATACCCAAATAACATGCATTTTTGTTTGTTTTTACATCAAATACAAAGGGAGTGAAGTGGTCCATAAGCAGAGTTGACCGGGAGTTCACCAATAACCTGGCATTAAAAACACAGAGGAAGGGTTGAGAACCAATATGCGTTTGCTGTGAAACTACAGCACTTGATTATTTCTGCGGTAATGTAAATTAAATAGCATCACAAAAATCATAAACAAGTTTCATAGACATCATAAATGGTAGCAAACAACTTTAATAGGGTGGAAGTCTTACTCTTAAACTCCAAAAAAATCCAGCTAGACCCTCTTTATGAGCAGTGCTATTTCCCTGCTTTAATGGCACTGTACATTACCGTGAGAACTGTATTATGCTTCTCTGGGGTAAGAGTTTTTTTACGGCTTGGTTATCAAACCTTCATGTTTCCTCAACTGCATAACTAGGGGCACTTTAAAAGATACACAGCACACCCCTTCTTTGAATGGAGGGTTTGATTAAAAACATTTAAAAAAGGAAGCAATTGAATGCCAGCATTTTTCTGTAAGCAGTTCTGGGCAACCTGCCATCACGTTTTCACTTGAGGAACATTTTTATTTCTTTACAATTCAGTAATTAAGTAATCCCCAGAATTGCTAGTTGCCTGTTTTCATTTGGTCATATAAAATAATTTTAAGAAACATTTTAAGTCTGGTAGGTCTCTTCTTCAACAATGACATTATTGGGGTATGTGAATATATCGGTATGTCATTTGCTTGAGCTACAAAATGATGGCAATACTGGAATTTTTTTTTTCTCTCTATGTACTTTAAAATATAGTAACACAGATGGCCCACCTGGTAAAAACATGTCCACGCAGGTACGCACCCTTGCTGTGTGATGATGCTGGTCTTCAATGGGGATTCCACAGAGAGCATCACGTTGGCTCTGACACTCCCGACTGTTTCTCCTCACCGTGCTACAGTGGACTCTACTGGCCAGGCACTCAGAACTCAAACAGACACCTGCAGGGCTAGCCTTCAGATCCAATTTTCTCATATTACCGAATTAAAAATGGTACATTGAAATTTTGTTCTGTTTGATATTTTATTTTTAAACACTGAAACTCAGAATCAATTATTGTAAGGTGATACTGGTTTTATGTTGGGAAATATTTTTAAGAAAAATAAAAAACTGAAATATCTTGCTTGCTTAAGTATTCAACCCCTGTGCTGTGGAAGCTCCCAGTTTGCACCGATGAAATTGCCCTAACAATTGGACACAGTGGCCTCCACCTGTGAACCATTAAAGTAGCTGTCACATTTTCTGGATAAAAACCCCATTGTTGAAGGATCATTGGTAAGGCTGTGAATCTGAAGGAAAATGAAGACCAAAGAGCTTTCTACAGAAGTTAGAGATAAAGTAATACAAATGCATAGATTAGGGAAAGGGTACAAAATAATATCCAAGTGTTTGGATATCCCAGTGAGCACAGTTGGATCAATAATCAGGAAGTGGAAGCTGCATCACACCACCCAGGCACTGCCAAGAAAAGGCCGTCCCTCAAAACTCAGTGCTCAAACAAGAAGGAGCCTTGTGAGAGAAGCCACAGAGAGGCCAACAATCACTTTGAAGGAACTACAGAGTTCAGTGGCTGGGAGTGGAGTAATGGTGTACCAGTCAACCATATCAAGAGGTCTACATAACACTGGCCTGTATGGGAGGGTGGCAAGAAAAAGCCGTTACTCAAAAAGTACCACCTGAAAGAGAGTCTGGAGTTTGCCAGAAAGCATGAGAGTGACCCAGCTACGATGTGGGAGAAGGTTTTGTGGTCAGATGAGACCAAGATAGAGCTTTTTGGCCAAAATTCAAAGCGCTATGTGTGGCGCAAACCTAACACTGCCCATGCCTCAAGACACACCATCCCTACAGTGAAGTATGGTGGTGGCAGCATCATGCTGTGGGGATGCTTCTCATCAGCAGGGACTGGGCATCTTGTTACAATTGAAGGAAGAGTGGATGGAGCAAAATACAGGAAAATACTGCAAGAGAATCTGCTTCAGTCTTCTAAAAAACTGAAGCTTGGTTGGAAACTCACCTTTCAGCAGGACAATGATCCCAAGCACAAGGCCAAAGCAACATTGGAGTGGCTCAAGAACAAAAAGGTGAATGTTCTACAGTGGCCCAGTCAAAGTCCTGATCTCAGTCCCATTGAGAATCTGTGGCACTATTTGAAAATTGCGGTCCACAAGCATCTCCAACCAACCTGAACAACCTGGAGCAAATCTGCCAAGAAGAATGGGCCAAAATCACTCCGGCACTGTGTGCAAAGCTGGTACATACTTACCCCAAAAGACTTAAAGCTGTTATTGCAGCGAAAGGTGGCTCTACTAAATATTAATGTGTGGGGGTTGAATACTTATGCAAGCAAGATAAGTTTTTTATTTTTCTTAAAAATATTTCCCAACATAAAACCAATGTCACCTTACAATAATTGATTTTGAGTTTAAGTGTTTTAAAAAAAAAATATCGAACAGAACGAAATTTCAATGTATCATTTGTAATTCAGTAATATGAGAGAATTGGTCAGGGGTCTGAATATTTTTGCAAGGCACTGTGTGTATATATATATATATATATATATATATATATATATATATATATATATATATATATATATATATATATATATATATATATATATTAGGGCTGTCAAGAGATTAAAAAACATTAATCATGATTAACCTTGAGATTAAAAATGTTAATCTACATTAGTCTTGGTTTTAATGTAATATTTAATTGATGCGATTACTGCATTAAACTTTGTTTTATTGCCATATTGATCCTATTATTATTATTATTACTGCTAAATCACAATGGAGTGAGTTTATTACTCACCTTACTGCATTTAAAATTATCTGCTCCTCCTGAGTAACGGTTATATCCTCCATAATGGTAATATCATTTAAAGTAAATGTGGTTACTGAAATAAAACAAAGCTACAATGTTAACAGGTCTACAGTCAGTAGCTATCCAACAGCACTGGTTACACTTCTAGTATCGTACTTAATTCATGGGTTTGCAGAGATCCTGAATTTGTAAAAGAGTACTCTGTCGAAACTGATGGGTTTCATTTGTTGTTGTTGAACGTGTATTTTGAGAAGTGAAAGCATGTTTAGCACAGAGGTGGTACAGCAGACTAGATGCACTTCTGAGATACTGGAACTACTTTGACAAGTAACCCTCTTTCTATCAAATGAACCATCAGAAAGCTTTTAAAAAATAAACTTCCCATTCACAAGTCCTTCAGTGTGAGTGCCTTGCTACACAATGTGGCTCTGTGACTAATTTTATATTCAAACGATGATGACACTCATTCAATCCTGGCATGCACTAGAGTATATTAAAATGGTGCAACAGGAAATGAATGACGGTATGTTAAGAGGGTCAAGACAGAGCAGTGCGATTAACAACGAGTTAAAAAAATGTACGAGTTAATTGCAGCAGTTAACTGCGATTAATCGACAGCCCTACAATATTGGATTCTGCAGCAAACACCCCAACGTTTAGTTGAAAGTAAAATTTTCACCATTAATTTCCGTTTTTTTAATAACCATGACCAAATAATGCCTGAGGGAAAGTATCGCAGCTCACGTGACTAAAACAGTGTCTAGAAGTAGTCGCTCTGTGCATTGAATGATTCAGGGATAGGATTATCTTCGGTTCTGATAACAAAGATGTGGAGTTCGGCAGTTTTGGATCAGATGACATAGACTCTGCAGTCTGATTGGTTACGCTTTCCTGCTGTTATGCTACAATCCATATTTAAAAATGTTTTAAGAGACTGCAAGAGCATGTAACTCAGGCTCCATTTTTTTGTATGGAACATTTGAATGCTCTTCCTCTACTTTGGATGTTAATGTATTATTTTGTGTTGTGTTTTCACATTGGACACGGCAATGTCTTACTTGCAGAGAATATTTAAAGCCTGTTATTTAGTTTTAAAGTTTGTTATGTGAAAAGATTTAAAATGACAAAACAGTGGACATATTGAAGCAGCTTTGAATTGTATTTCACCAGTCATTAAATATGTGAACTGCACTTCATGATTCTTTAGAGTGACTGTGTGCTGTGCTCTACCTTTGAATATTAAGCATACCTAATTGTTAACGTAATCTATCTACCTAATGTTAAAAATACTCTCTCTGCAATAATGCCTGTAATTTTGACCCTGTGGCCTTTAGCCCTCCCCCCTCTATATATATATATATATATATATATATATATATATATATATATATATATATATATATATATATATATATATATATATATATATAAATACTATATCTATGAATCAGTACTGGCATTGCTTATTCCTGTTGCACAGAACTGTTGGCTCAATAGATATTGTGTTGAAGGGTGATTCTGATCAGGAAAGGGCTAAAATGTGTTGGTTAATTTGTCATCCAGACATCGAAAATCAACCTGACAAACTCATGAAGGATGGCAAAGGAGTAGCATTTGCCTTTCACAATGACAGTCGGCAACAAGTTCCAGTCTAGAGAATGAAAAATAAAGTATTGTACATTTCCAGACTTTTGTCTGCCTCAGGGGGTGACAAGTGTTGGGAATGGCTCACTACACTGCACAGCACCCATCACCAAAATCATCTACCCACCCCCTGTGTGAAGAAGACGGCAGAACATATAATCAGTGTAAATGTTTTCACTCTTTAATTCAATTTAAATGGACCACCATTCATGGCAAAATCTCTACATTCAATTGCAGCACTATTTTAAAAGGGATTTTATTTTTGTTTTAAATAATATACTGTCCTTTAGTGGCTGCTTCCTTTGACAGTAATATTATTCTTTATCACAGATGCACATGGATGCAGTATCTGTGAGTAATACAGATGCTGTCTCCAGTGTCTATTTTAGCTACTCCTTACATGACCAGAGTGCTGCTCACCAACCTCCTGAAGCAGAGGGGACCCGCAGTGCAGAGCCGATGCATAAAACTCTACAAGGTCACATCTATCAACACATAGGAGTGCTCCGAGTGGATATTCTCAATGCTTCTGTTCGGTGTTTTATATATCAAATAATAAATATGGAATAATATTGTAGCATGAGTACCACGGGAATGTTTACACCAGCATAGAATCACATGTAACCATTCCTGAGGTGACCAGGGGCTTGATTAGTTCATTTAAGCAATGCTTTGTATATTCAAATATTCCTTCTTTCTGAGTGGTTTTCATGCAGTGAGCTTGTAATGAATTTGTGACTCAGCTCATTTAATTAAATGGAAAGGCAAGGGCCTTTCCATTTTTATTACAGAGCAAAATTTTGTGTGTGAATTGAAAGTGATGGTCTCGAGGAGTCGAATGGGTCAAAGTTCCAGTATATTTTCCTCTAGAGGAATTATCACTTTTTGATGTCACTACTGTGGTATTATGCCTTTTTTTCAAATGGCTCAGGATGCAAATATAGCCTTCACACACACACACACATACAATGTAGTTCAAGCATATATTACAGGAGGAGGTAATGAGCCTATTGTCTCAGTCCAGTTTGCCTGAAACCATGATGAGTCATTTCCTGGCACTCATGCCCCGCTTGATTTTCCTCCCCACACATGATCTAATTGCATGTCCCTCTTTATCCGGGTGGAACACTATTGGATGTCACAGTGGGAGGCGTAACCTTATGTAAATTAATTAACAGGAGCAATGGCCTTGTGCAAGTGTGTTATCGCCAAGTTGTTTGTTTAGTTTTTTTCTGACAATTTAGATTTAAAATAATCTGAATCCATTTTTTAAATGAAAAAAAAATGATATCAAAACCATATTCTCATGTGTACAGCGTTATTGCTTCGCATCCCCTTTCCTTGTATAGAAGATATTCTGGATCTTTGCATATCTGTGTAAAAGGCAGAGGCTGGGCACAAACTGGCAACCTCACGTACCACAAGAGAGCGTCTTAACCACAATGCAAAAGAGCTGGGCTCGTCTGCATTTGTGGTTTTAGAGCTTTTAACATCATCTCATCTCACCGACGGGGGACAAAATCCGTAACGACAGTGCATCACACAACACTGCCCCTTTCACCTGCATTACAGGTGCATTATAAGTCAGCCACAGGCATGATAACATTGTATGCTGATTCAGACGTTCTTGGTTAAATCGGACAGCCACACCCTATTGACAATCTGCACCACACACCAATCCGATTTAGTTTTGCTTAAATTTCACACCTGAAAGAAATAGGGAGACCACCAATAACAATAATGCAGATGATTCCTGACTTATAGAACACCCTGTAGATTAAGGGTTGCTGCTTCCTGTGCTATATGTCATTCTCACTCCAATGACTGCCTGTGGCAATGTGCCCCGCCCCTGTGTGTTTGTGTGTTGTGTGTTGCATTTTGCACGTGATATAATGAGGGTTCTGAGAGCAAGTGTTTTAAAAATGTATAGCTGTATTTAGACACGAGGGTGGCACAAATCACTTCACATGCAAATTAAAAGGGAATTGATATGTGAGCATGGGAGTGCACAGATTAGTTCAGGTGCTGGGATTTAAGCGAATAATTAATTGGTGATTGAATCCCAGCACAGTTGTATATATAGGTGCACAAAGCACTCACTCGGGGTTGTGTGTTCTGAGAGTGGAGAACGGGTGAGAGAGAGGAGATATTGTAAGATAAAATAACAATTGCTATTGCGCTGAAAGCACCAGCCCGGTACTTGTTTGTATGTTCCTCCACTTGTTTGTCAGATGTTAGTCCATTTTGTTTGTCTCTTTATTTTGGCATAAAGTGCCGTGTCCTGTGTTTTGGTGCAAACCTTTTATTTTCTGTTTTCATAATAAATGCGCACCAGTGTCTTCATCACCAGTACTGTCTGTTTTGGTTTAATTTCCTGGTTCTGCCGTCACCACTCAGCCAGCCTTGTGACACTGCCACACAGTCATACAACTGCTCTCCACCCCTTATAAACGCATACCATTAGAAGGTTTACATGTAAGTAAACTGCTATCCAGTATTTCAATGTTTTGAATAATACAGTAGAACAATGTATCCTTATGATACAGATTTCGTATGTCTTTAATTATATTTACAATTTTGGTAATCAATTCAATGCCTAATATCCTTGTACGTCGAATTCCACAGCAAATCAGGTACAGGTGTTGTATGAACACTTTTGTGTATTAATACTTACCAGATAAACTCTGCTTATTGCCACTAGTTATGCATAGGCCCATTGAAGTGATATTACTGTATTAAATAAGCTAATAAGAAACTGTATCTTGGTCTTGGTAAGCGACTCATTTAATGCTCTCCTGCTTTACAAGAAGTTACAACTCCACAGCTCATGCCACTTCAGACCCAGTAAAGAACTTGCTTTAAATCCTGTCATGACTGTTATTTTGTTGATCGCTCTGGGCTGCTTGTAAACCTGGGACAGTTTCCGCAAGGCAAACCAGCCTGACCAGTGCGGACGTGATAAAAGGAGACAGATAAAGACGTGTTGAATCTGATGTTGAGCTGGTAACACAGCCACCTCTTGTCAACAATGTTGATTTCTGTTTCATTTGGGACTCGCAGTGCAAACCAACAGATGGACTGACCACAGGCTAAAAAAACATTCAATAAAGTGATGGGAAGCCTAAAGGCCATTGTAAACACAGCAGGAACCTAACATGGTCATTCAGCGATGTTTAGATCATTCAACAAGGACTCTATTTACCAGGGCTTTGAAAACCAAACACCCGACAGTTAATTTCAGCTCTACCTCTTAAACCCTGAGAGGCGTCTTGTTTTAATAACTGCCTCTGTTTAGGTCTGACACCATTAAAATCCATCAACTAGTAAAAAGAAGGACCAGTGCCACACATAAGGAGGGTCCTCATAACCATGGAATAATAGCACAGGACCTGAGAGGTATAAATATCTTATAAAATTGAGAGTTTAGTGGATTATAGCCAAACACAAACTGAAACTGTAAAGGTCTGGCTCAGATTGGTGCACAATAAAGGCTGTTATGTTTACCATGCAGAGTGTAGCAGATTGGTTGGTCTACCTATAAAATAAAATCAACTTAATGCAAATCAACAGTTTCTGAACTTGTTCCTCTCAGCAGCTTACAACTGGTGAGCTGCAATGATGAGAAATGCATCCCAGGGAATAGACATTGGACATCACCAGAATTTAGATCTCAGTCTCAATACTGAACCTATCAATTTCCCACAAAGCTGAATTCAGCACAACTCCATGGACAGATGCCTTAATATTATCAATTGTCTTTCTCTGACATTAGTTTTTCTGAATTCCCACTTAATTATTTTTTGAGTAATTATTTTTTTGCAGACACTGCAGTTATTGTTGAAACGCTGATGTGTGCATGTACTAAAACACACCATCTGTGTTAGTCAATGCCACTGAGAACAGTCCATTATTCCTCATATTCAGAAAACAAAGGACTGTTGTTTGTTAATGAATTTATACACACAGCAATTTCTGAAATCATGCTTCCGTAAACACTCACAAAAAACTATATTACAGAAAAATGAAGGCTGAAGCATTTCTCTACATAATTTGTGCAGTATTGGCTTTTCCCTTTGTTTCCATTAAACATGACATCTGGTACTACACTAAGTAAAATGATGTTCTCTGTTTGATGCCTTGCTATCTAGGAACTCAAGAGCGGATGTCAGCTACTGACCTCTGGAGGACAAAGGCCAGCCCTGCAGGTGTCCACTTCAGTCAATACAACGCTGTCGTTGGATTCCCCCATGACTTGGAACAGCCAGAATACAAACTTGCACTCTCCTGACTGTATGAAGCACCCTACACACCATGGAGCTGCGCTTTTACCAGGTGAGCCCCTCGGAGACCCCAAATGTACTTCATGTTACCCACTTGAAGCCTAATTACTTGTGCAAGTACAACTCACAGATGCCAGCTCTCTGCATCTCCTTTTTTCAAATGAGTCTACTCAACTTCAAGTATCCTCTGTGAAAAACCCACTCAATAAACTGTAAGACATCATCACTCTTAGGGTCCTTTTTAGCCAATGGCCATCAATCGCAGCAAGATAAATATGGAGAGAGGCGGCTATAACCTTGAAAAGAAAACCCGTGACAGAAAATATAACGAGAACCCCTCTCAAATCCCAAGATGAATATCAATGACAGCCCTCCTTTGAGACAGGCACGGCTCGCAATGGTTTAGTGACAAGAGATAGCCATTAGCTGTGATTGATGCATTACCTAAAACACAAAGCAGTATTAGGGGAGATAAATGAGCGCACCCCAAGACTCTGTCCCTGTGGGTGTGCACTGCCTGGAGCCTAGTTCCATGCCAGCCACCCAGTCAGGATTGTCGAGCTGCAGAGACTGATGAAGAGAACATGAAGGAATTGCTGAAAGACAGCTCTGTTTCCTTAATGGATGCATATGCTTTTTTTTTTCAAAAACATTTTCTCCTTTAAGACGAATATAGTCCATATAGAGGATTATTAATGAACATTGTTTGTTTTTAGAAGGTAATGAGGAGAAAAACAGAGCCTTAATGTAAAATGCTGTTTGATATTTAATGCTTGTGTGGAATGTCATCCTTATTTGCATGTTTTTTCAAAGTCTATTTATATGAGGAAAGTATAAAAAGAAAATGTGGGTGAAAGGTTTGTTAATAGGGCCTTAAACAAAAAAAAAAAAGTTAATTGTCAGTAAGCTGCTATGAAAAAATAGGAGCAATTAACTTTATGGCCATTGCTTTTAAAAAAATACAATTCCTTACAATGTCATCATGTCTGTAACCATTCTGTGTGGTGATGGGTTCTGTGGCTTCATCATGAGTAAGTATTTCTATTTTAAGTTATTAAAATAACTTACTGGACGTTGAGTTTAACTGGAGAATCCTAAAAGTCTGCACAATGAAGTAGCTTCCAAATCAAGAGACAATATGATTTTTCAATGAACCTCTCATACATACAGAGCCTGTATAGAGATAGGAGGTGGGGTTGGCAAAGTTGAAATATAATTTTCTCCAATAAATTTAAAAGCAGACTGATTTATGATTGAACACAAGAATGTGGATTAACCACTAACCCAGATTAAATCAAGGATTATATTTTAATCAGGTTGCACAAAACGTTAAACCAGGTTTTATATGTAATCCTTGTTTAAAATGAATCTAAGGTTAACCATGTCTCGGTCCAAGATTGAAATATAATCACATTGCACCACTCATTTTAATCAAGGATTACCTGTGGAAGGTGGATTACACTGAAGACTTTCTTGGACGTGGTTTAAACTCTGACTGGCAGCATCCCTTATCAAAATGTACCCTTCTGTTAAAACAACCAAGGCCATGAAATGCTAGCCAGGGCAAATGACACCCAGTGAACATTTAGTAAACACCTTTAGTCACAAACAAATATGCTATAAACATGCTTATTATTATTATTATTATTATTATTATTATTATTATTATTATTATTATTATTATTATTATTATAACACTCTGGTTTCACATTATGACTGCGTGGTCTATATTGTGTATTTGAGTCAAGGCGAAAAGAAATATATGTTTAGATATCATGTTGTACAATTACAAATTTAACATTTTTTAAGGTAACACTTAAAAATGTTTTATAAATATATCAAATATGCTTAATAGCTATGTTATATAGTGTTAATAAAGCATTATAGATGGGTTATAACCATGCAATAGACAGAATTACAATTTTATAACAGGGATCGTTTTTAGCCACCTATTGTACTTTGGGATGTTTAAATGCAGTTCCGTCTATGGCATTGCATGGTTATAAACCACCTAAAATGCTTTATTAATACTCTATAGCATAGTGATTAAACATATATTATATATTTATAAAACATTAATAAGCAGCACCTTAATATAAAGTGTTACCATTTGTAATGATTTCTTGCTAATCAGAAATCTAGGATTACCTGCTTGATCCAAGAATTACTAATCCTGGTCTTAATTTGTGTGGTGTAATGCAACTCTGTAACAAATGTCACCACAGATCAACTAACCCTAGATTAGCTGATAGATTAGCACTAAACTAAATTTGATTTAATCCACATTGGTGCATTCAACCCATAGAGTTATTTTTTGCAAAATAAAATAACTTTTTCTTGTCATTGCAAACTGTAGAATTTTCCCATCAGATAAAAAGGTACAGGATCCACTTCGATCGGCACAGATAACCCCTACGTACATGTATATGGTTTTAACATGCCGCATACTATTTTTTTATTGTTTTTTTTTTTTAAATTGCATTTGTAATTGTACAACAGGATATATAAACACGATACATAACTCATCTCTATTTCTTTTCGACTCACGTATATATTATAGACCACACAGTCATAATGTGAAACCAGATTATTATTATTATTATTATTATTATTATTATTATTATTATTATTATTATTATTATTATTATTATTATTATTATTATTACTTTACTGATACATTGTTCTGATAAAGTAAACAGTTTTTTATTTTGTATTTTGATATTTCTATTGTGGGAGGAGGGAGCTAGCGGTAAATTGTGTAAATTTCAAACTGAAATCTTATTCATGGATAGATTTTCATTCTATAATAAAAAATACTAGTAACTAAAAGGCTCAAAACTATAGATTGTGCATGTTTCTTGTAAGTAACTGCCAGTCTGTTCTTCATTCAACAGTTTCCTTCAGTTTTCTCGACAGTTTTTGTAGAAATGGATTCGGTATTCGTCTGAATCCCAAAAATTTGGTTTCGGTGTACACCTAGTTATTATTATCAGATAGTGGGAATATGTGCTCTGTACATCTGTCTGTCTGTACTTTATGGCACAATTGCATTTTGTTGAGCACAAGAAGTTATTCCCCATACTGTAAATCAGTAGTTACTTACCATTTTACCAAAACACCTCACGTTCTTACACAATGACATCTCGATCAATGCCATTTCTTATTCGAAACTAGTCTGTACATGTAGATGATATATGTCATGGACATCAACTCTTTTATCACACTAATAACTCTGATTTTCAATTTACAGGGATGGATGTTGCTGGCATATTGTTTTGGTTAATACTGAGAATAATACAGAGAAGTCCTTCATTATCATATGTTGCAGGTTGACTGTTCTCCTGTTGTCCATTTGAAATTTGTGTGATACATCATTCTTGCCCTGTTCTTATATAACGGTACCTTTTTTTGTATTGTAATAGATCTCCACCTAGTGGCTGATGAGTTAATAATACTGACAGCAGCTTAAGACATGTACTTACCTCTGAGATCCAGAGCTTGCTCTTTAGTTGAATTATAAGGCATTTTTCTTTGGACCGTGAGGTTAGCGGTTGCATCCACCCTTTGCATCTCCATTAATTACAATGGGATGAGATCCCAAGTCATTGCAAACAAGATTATGTAACTACAGTCTGCAGCTGACTCATCGAAGGCTGACAAAGCAAATAAAAGAAGTCTGTGTTTCAAACCGCAGGAATCACAATGAATAAAATCTTCTCATTTCAGTTCAAGCTTTGTCAGGGTCTGGGTGCATCAATGAATTATTTCTTTTGTCCCTTTTCCAATTTTCAATATTGAAGTTTATGCTTTGACCTGTTTCAAAAGTGAAATATTTCCTATGAAGCTGTTTCACCTATAATGGAACTTCCATGGGTTATATTTGCAGAAAGGAGCTTGTCTATTGCCGCATTCTTTTTTTTTTTTCCATGTCACGCCTATGTAGGCTCACTTGTGCAACTTTGCTTATTTAAAGGTAATTTGTCCTACCTCCATGTTTTATGTGTGTGCTATCTCTAAACAACTTCAGTGTTCAGTATATTGTTTTGCATTATGAGATGGGATACATATTAACAGAAGCTATTGTTAAAGGTGGTGCTCACATTCAAAAACAGTATGGAAAATGTCCAGCCATTCTGAGTGTAAATGGTATGAGGTGCATAACAGAGACTTCAGGCTTCTCCCATGGACACCACAATACTCGGATGTCAATCCAGAGGGGCATGTTTGGGAAGAGCTTCTCATTACAATCAACTGCCCATCTGTCACCTAACGTGATGTACTGATGACTAAATGAATCCCTCAAAACACCTTCCAGCACCTTGTGGAGTCTGTGCCACATCATGTCAAAGCTGTGATTCGAGCAAACGCATTGTACATTATAATGCACTTGCACTGTTTAAAAACGTGTAAGCTGTACTGCAGTGTTTTTCTTTCATGTCACATAGGCATAGATGAAGCTATAGATTTTGTTTGTCCATTCGCCCTTTACTAATATATAACCCTAATCCCACTAAACACAGTTAATTCCACCATCTGGATGCTCAGCTTTTTTTTTTTTTCTCAAAAGAAAGCTTATAAAAAATGTATTTGAAGTGTTACTCATCACAATAAACATCAAAAGATATCCTAAAAAACATGCCCACGGTAAGAAGTATTGTAAAAACCTTTGTATCGGTCTATCTTCTAGGCATTTTTAGGGGGTCCTATAATATTATAATTATATAATTATAAATTATACACTGGTGTGTCCTATAGGCTTTTTCCTGAAATTGTCTCAAAAAGGGGGCGGGGTGGACTTATACACTGGTGCAGCTTATACACTTGTTTTTACAGTACATACTAATCAAAGGGAATCTTTCATGTTTTCTTAAGAGACACACAGGATGAATATTAACCAATACCAAGTCCTCCCTATTCCTCAGTTATCGTGCTGCATGCAGGGTTGCATCTGCAGTGTGTTTTAATTATAAACCCTCTACTGCAGTATTTGTTAAACTTGCCTCTCTCTTCTATATTCTACAGAGTATTTTCATTGGTATAATGCCTATTGTTTACTGGATCAGGATACTTTTACAGCACTGATCAAACCTTTTAAGGTGAGGTTTGGGATTTTAAAAAACAGCAAGTACTACAAATGAGATCACGGCAGTCATGTAACAGAGGGAGAGTGGATGTGAACCAGTGACCGTGCACACTGCCAGCAAGCTGTGCAAGCAAACCGGGCTCATCTGTCTTTGTGGTTATAGAACTTTTATCTTCCGTGACAGCAGTCCATCACACAACATTGCCTCTTGCACAAGCACTAATAATACAATTAATAGGATATTATTGCGTAGAGGTTGCTATTTCAGCCTGCACAAAGATGCTGGATTTACACATCTTTGTGTACAAAGAACACATCTCTTAATAAGATGTTAGTACAGTTGAATGCTGTTTTAAAACATATTAAAGATAAGCAAGGGGGCATTGATGAGGGGGAAGTCAAAGCTCTGATGATCAAACGGCTACATTTTGCCTTTGAAGAAAAATGTGTGCATCTGCCTGCTCTGTAAATGGACCGTTTTTATTTACTGATATTGTTTTTTTTTTTTTTTAATTGAAACCGGTTATAACATAATGTAAATGTGCAGTCAGATAGAGCCTTGCAATTCTGTGCAGCCGAAATGACAAACAATACCTGCAGTACCTCTATAATATTTGAATGTGGCACATTTTTAAAAAAATTATATTTGAATCCATTATCATGTGGACTTAGAAAGTGTTCATCTAGCATCGTGGTTAGGGCTTATGTGATGAGACTGGATTATTATATATGCATGGCTATTGCCTTTTATATAAGATTATGTTTTTAAATCTCCAAGTTAATTCTGGCACTTGCACTCAGCATAAAATTATTTAAGTTTTAAGTCCTTAATGCATTGCGCCATTATTGCAACAGATCAGGAGAGTATGTGATTGCTACATATCAATCTGTAAGTGGATATAACTCACGAGATATAGTGTTCCATTTTCTTCCAATGTCATTATTAGGTATTGTGTTATGATGGAGAAATATTGATTGCTTGTGAATATACTGTACGTTCACTTACAAATGCTGCCGGTTTGCTGTAATAAATTCCTATATCATTTGTTGCAGTTATAGAGCAATGCATTAAGGACTTGAGACTTTTCAATAGTGTATGCAGCTTGCATTCATATTTGTGTGCTTTTTTCATGAATTAAGAATAGTTTGTTTCAATGACTTTATTCTACTCCATTTTTCCCAAAACAAAAACAGTGAATGTTTGTATTTTTTTAAGTTTGTATCAGTTTATTATCCCAGTATATGTGTTATTCTTATTAAATCCTTATTTGTTACTGTTTTTGCATGTAAATAGAGTCACCATTATATCAGCGTTGTCTGTATCGCAGCATTCATTTTATTATACATATTTCTGAATTTTTAATCCCACGTCACGAGTCATAAATCAACTAGCTGTTCGCCAAAGGATCGGTGTATCCAGATCACTGTAACCTCCTGCAGCAATGCTGTTTTTTTTCTCCCTCAACTGTTCAACTGTTGCAGAAGGGAGCATGAACTGACTGTGGTGTTTAGAATAAAATCAGTATTCAGGGGCTGACAAAGAAGTGAAAGAAGCATGAGACCTGATAAGAGCATGTTCATTGAAATCTAGCCAAACAAGATGCAGAGAAACAGGGAAACATGAAAGAATTATATGATTTTACAAGACAGCTTACAGAGATGCATAAACCAGCAGACAAACCAGTGAAGAACAAAAATGGAACACTACTCACAAAAAACTATGATCAGCTCAACAGGTGGGCAGAACATTTCGAGGAACTGCTAAATCGACCTTTTCCAAACGACCCTCAGATATGCCACCTGCAAGAAGAAATCAAGGAGGCTATGAAGAAAGTGAACAGCAGTAAAGCCCCAGGCCCTGATGGTATACCACCAGAATCCATTAAAGGAGATTAAGAACGATCCACTGAAATGCTGTCCAGCTTGAGAAGATGTGTTCAGTATTAAGGTCTCTAATAAGACCAACATGCTGTACCAGCTGTATGTCACACCTACATTTTTAGCATATACCTTGCATATAAACTGATTAAATTGTGATGAAACTTTGTATTTGCCTTATTCCAGCTCAGCCCATATTAGTTACGACATCCTACTCAAAATCTTTAGCTGCCTATCATGAGGAATCAAGTTAATTCAAATGCAGCCTGTGTCTGTGGTTTCAAAGGGAATGGAAGGCACTGTAGTGTTGCTAAGGGTACATACATGTTGTTCTTACTTTAAACCTATGTAGCCATGTGTCAACTTCAAGAGAGAACTTTAAGTAATTGAAGCTAACAAAATAGTTCCTGGCTGTGTGAAGTAGGCCGGTCTTGGCTGGGGACTCCAAAGGGAGCGTCGCGTTGGCTCTGGGACCGTATCCGCTCATCACACTACAGTGAACCCTGCTGGCCGAGCGCCCAGTGAACTCAAAGGAGGGCACCTGCAGTGCTGGCTTTGGTCCTGCAGAGGTCAGTAGCTCGCTGAAATCAGCTCTCGAGTTCCTTGGTGAAAAAGGAAGCTGGCTTGTTCAGAGGATGCCCATTGAACCTTCAGGTCTCCTCAGCCATGAGGGAAATTGCTGCGGGGAGGAGAATAGTGATTGGACATTCCAAATTGGGAGAAAATCAGGGAAAAAAAAAACATGATTTGACATACTAAAATTTAAAAAAAGGTACTATCTGGTACTACTCTTGATTAAAGAAATCTGTTGTACTGCCTGGGTCATTTCACCATCTGCTTTCCCTATTGCCTGGCATGCTTTCAGACACTGCTGAGGTGAAATGATTAAGACAGTAAAACAGTAACAGACTGCTTGGATGGCATTGCCTTATGAAATTAGAAATACTAAAAACATTTGTCATTACTATCAGCACTATGATTGTTTAATAGTTATGACTGAAATTATTTCATTCAAGTTATAGATGGACAGTCAACCAGAGATTTTGCATGTATAAACTGCCTTGACATGACATGGCACAGACTTGCTAGAAGGTCTCTTGAGGGATCCACTCTGTCAATAATATTTTAAGCAATCGCTGCAGAGAGGTAGGATCGTGATACTGAATACGTCACTGAAGTTCATCCCAAACATGCTTCATTGTATTGAGATATATGGATTGTGGTGGCCATGGAAGATGTCCAAACTCTTTGTCATGCTCCTCAAGCCCTTTGTGCTCAATTCTGTCACAGTGGATGGGTGCATTATCATCTTGAAAGTGGCCAACACCATCAGGGTCCAATGGCAGCATTGCTGGGCTTGATCAGCTAAGATGCAGCATTCCAGAGTAATCAAGGGTCACGGGTAACTTTTCTGGTGATTGCACTCTGCTACAAACTTCATGCTTAACAATATATTCATGACTCCCTTGATTACTACTTGCAATAGCTAGCTATTTGTTTAATCCATATTCTCATTTAGGAATCTGCTCTTTTGAGTTTGGTAAACCACTAAGCTTTTTAATTAGCCCTTCTGGTTCATTAGCCCATAGACTTGTCCAGAATTTACTGGCTGGCTTACTTTTACAAAATGTAATTGGGCAGAACCAGATTAATAATGTCCTTATTCTTAAAGTAAACTAGTCAAGTAATTAAAGGACCCAGGTTATACCAGGAGAACGTGCCCCGCACCAGGATGAAGCTGAACCCATGGTACAGGTACTAATAAAGGGGCCATATATTCTTTATCATAGTAAAACAGTGACTTTTAAAAAAAAAAAAAATTTACATTGAAAACTAGCATTCCAAATAAAAAAAATCACCTTTAATTTTTGTATTAATACTGTACATGGGAATAGAAAGATGGTGTTATTTGTAAAATGCTGCTTTTTAATACCTGATTATGCTTGTCAGTCAATAGGGGAAGAAGCTGGTTGGTTAATGGCAGGAAAGAAGCTGCTGAAGGGGTGGGGGCAATGTCAACCTCCAGCTGACATTTCCAAGGAAGTGCAACACTATGATAATCAGGGTCTGTGAAACCAGTTGGTCCATTCCTACAGTACCAGTGCCTCTTCTCTCTGGCTGTTAAACTGAAGGACAGAGCAGCAAAACATGTTTACAGATAAAGCTTTGAGGAAACCACACTGCCTAATTTAAGACAGAAAAGAAATTGCACTGATACACAACGGCATCTATAGCCCATTTAACCTTGCACTAGTTAAAGAAAATCTATTAATCGCCCTCTTACTTTGAAATAATAAATAAGCGCCCTCAGTTACATTCGGCTTATCGCTCCTATAGAGGAGGAAGAAAGTAACCAATTCAGCACTGAGACTATTCCTTATTAGACCAATGTTTGTGTTTGGTCTTGCTGTATATCTGAGCAGAGCAGCATTTCGTATACAGCATTATAGGGTTACACTGCTGGTAGGATCTTGTCTTCTGATCAGAAAGCCAAAATGTTAACTGCCAAGAATGATACCACATTGAATTTTATACCCTGCACATATGAGAGGGGGCAGGGAAAAGCCCTGCTGATTTAAATGCATTGCTTTTTAATTGGTTTATTCCATAGACTTTACTGGCTGGCATAAGATTAAAAAAAAAAAAAGTTAATTGGGCAGAACCAGGCTAATAATGACATTGCCCTTGCTAATGCTGATATCTTAATGTGAGCAGTGTCAATAATGATGAATTAATTCCCTGTTTGTTAACATTAGGATTAACATATTTTTCATCTTTATACATTATTTATTTGCTGTTTTTAATATCAATAAGTTTGGCCTTCTGCATTATTTCCACTGAATATAAGCAAAAGGTTTTAATGAGAAGGCCATTGTGAGAAGGACAGTGTTTTTAATTGCCTAAAATACTATCAATTTCTAGGAAAACAAAACAACTAGGGACGGGAAATTTATTGGCTGTTAACATAACTTTTTAAAGTACATCTTACCAACTGTAATATACATGTTCCTAAATGAAAAACATACGTACATGAATTTGATGTTTTTAATGGTAATTTCTTTGAAGCTCTTTGAGAAGAATATTTACCGCATGATCATTGCAAATGTTTCTGTGCTACCGGTAAACTTTGTAAAGTTGCACGAAGGAATTAAGCTGACATTGAAAACACGTCAGTCACGGGCTGGTACTCAAATACGTCTAGCGTCTGCGAGTTTGAGATCTTTAAAGAGAACAAAGGGCAAACATTTAGAATTTTTTTTTAGATTTAAAAAAAAAAATATGCTCATCAAGAGCCATTGTCTAGAAAAAATCCATAATAGTTTTTTCTACTAGGATTTAAACTCCCAAAAGCAGCTCACCTATATTGGATCAACAGAAAAGTGCAGTATGGAAAAGAAAGCAAAAGCCAGTTTTATTCTTTTATAAATGCTATGAATAAAATACTGTAACTGCGCGTCCAGTCTGGAATATTAGGGCTGCACCATTGTGGTTCGCTTCTGCCTACCAGCCTGCAGCTATGCATGCACAGAGCACGAGGGACAGAGCCTTGCACGGGCTGCCACAGAAAGACCCCACAGGCTAACACTGGTGTGTCACTCTACTGGCAATGACCCCTTGGCAGGAGATTCAGGGGACAAACCTGGACTAAAAGAAAGGACGGGGGCCCAGGGCAGAAAATTATTATACAATGTTGTGTTTTTGTTGGCGGGCTTTGGGTTATTTAAGAGGACTGAAGCTACAGTCGGCTGTCTGATCTTTTAAAACGCTACATTGCTTTTGAAAAGCAGGTACGCTAAAATACAATTACAAATTAAAAATGTGTTGACCTGGAAAAAAACTGTTCTAGCTACAGCTATAGTACTTGGCACCGAGGCCACGGTCTCTGCTGACTAAATTCCTGACAGTGCTTAGAATTTAATTGGTTTTTGTAGCTTGTGCATTCGTGTGTTTGAGAGAATACAATCGCATGCAAGAAAGCCAGTGTTATTTTGTTCTGATTGCTTGTTTTGTAAATATGCTTTTCCGAACACTAGGTTTGATCACAGGCCCTGTCGGTGGGGGATATTGGCTGTCTGCAGCAGATCTCCTGCAGCTCAATTCAGACTGCGGGCCTCCTGGCCTCCCAGCCTCCCACTGCTGACTTCCATCCTCATTCATTTCCTAAAGCAGCGGATTCTCCAAACCCATTCATTGTTGTTATTTTAATGCAAGGGTACATTAATTGTTACAATTATACGTAATTTGTCTGCTACTGGCAATTTCGATTTACATAATGATACATTTATATTTTAACAGTCAAATTGAAATATGTTGTATTTCTGTTGTTTTGATATTTCTGCCGTTCTTTGTGAAGATTATTCACATCCCATAATGAGTTTGTAACATTACAAATCAAATTACATCAAGAAAAAATGTGAAACTGCAGGGCACAATAGCTTGGAAATTTCACATATCTAAAATCAGAAAGTAAACAGAATCCTATACGTTTGAAATGTTAATCTATTTCCTTTCTTTAGTACCGAATGCATCTGATCAGCAGCTTCTACAGCCAGAGTAGAGCATGGCAGCATTGGACCTTAACAAAAAAAGAGATTGCGTAGAAAAAATGAAAAAAACAAAGTTCAGATTGTAAAGTCGTGTACGAAGTAAACAGAAGGAGAGTAATTCCAGGTATCCGTGGGTATTGAAATACAGTAAAGTTTTGTTTGTGTGAATCACACCCAGCAAGCAAATCAGCAACCCTGCCTGTCTCTGAGTTTAACTGGTGGGGAGAACAAAGGAAGGCATGTGAAATCGTGAAGGTGCACAGCGTTATTATTGTAAACATCAAATGTGCATACCAGTGTGTATAAAAACAAAGTAAGCAGCTTGATTCTACATTTTTGTAGTTTTACTTCACAGAAAACCAATGGGCTCCAGCTGCAGTAATAAAATAAATAAATACATAAATAAATAAACAGATAAATAAATAAATAAATGGACATATCTAAAAAAATAAATAAATAATTCAGCAGCAATAATAAATAAACAATCAATGAATTCAGCAGCAATAATAAACAATCAATGAATTCAGCAGCAATAATAAATGATCAATGAATTCAGCAGCAATAATAAACAATCAATGAATTCAGCAGCAATAATAAATGATCAATGAATTCAGAAGCAATAATAAATGATCAATGAATTCAGAAGCAATAATAAATGATCAATGAATTCAGAAGCAATAATAAATGATCAATGAATTCAGAAGCAATAATAAACAATCAATGAATTCAGAAGCAATAATAAATGATCAATGAATTTAGAAGCAATAATAAACAATCAATGAATTCAGAAGCAATAATAAATGATCAATGAATTCAGAAGCAATAATAAACAATCAATGAATTCAGAAGCAATAATAAATGATCAATGAATTCAGCAGCAATAATAAACAATCAATGAATTCAGCAGCAATAATAAATGATCAATGGATTCAGAAGCAATAATAAACAATCAATGAATTCAGAAGCAATAATAAATGATCAATGAATTCAGCAGCAATAATAAACAATCAATGAATTCAGCAGCAATAATAAATGATCAATGGATTCAGAAGCAATAATAAATGATCAATGTATTCAGAAGCAATATTAAGTTCTCCAGACCATTTGTATTCTCTACAGCCAAAGTATTGGAACTATTTTTGCACTTGTGGAAGGATACATTCAATGCAAAAATAATTTAAAGTTTAAAATCTTATTGTTTTTTGTTTTCTTTTTACAAAGTAAACTTCAGAAGCACAATAACCAAGCCATATCTTGTCCCATTTTGGTTGGTTGAAGCTAAACTTTAATGGTGCTGCATGAAGCCTCAAAAGTCAGAAAATGCCACCCAGGTTAGGCTTTTAGCAGAGATACTGAGGTGTGAGGGACAGGGTCGCATTCAATGATGAAGGGAGAAGTGAAGATGGCCGAGGTAGGAACATTTATTTGGAAACTTCAGTAAAACCCACATTTAACAAGAAAAAGTTCCACTTTAGTTGACAAGCTTAAACCATTCACTGTTTTCTTTAACAAAGCTTTTTCTAATGAATATTAGATAAGATTCACTGGAATTGTTTTGACTTGCCAAGACTGGTACAGCATTTAGTGTGATGCATGATTTGGCAGTCACCATTGCAGAAACTGTTTCTGCGGTTAAAATAAGGATAAACACTGATAAAAACATATTTGAAACAAAAAGTATTATTTACCTTATAAACACCAAAAGATCACTGTAGATGACTGCTTATTCTGTGTTCACCCCCCTGGTTCATGGTGCAGTTTACTGTATTTTGTGTTCACTCTCCCCCTGGTTCATGGTGCAGTTTACCCCCTGGTTCATGGTGCAGTTTACTGTATTTTGTGTTCACCCCCCTGGTTCATGGTGCAGTTTACTGTATTTTGTGTTCACTCTCCCCCTGGTTCATGGTGCAGTTTACTGTATTTTGTGTTCACCCCCCCTGGTTCATTGTGGTTTACTGTATTTTGTGTTCATTCTCCCCCTGGTTCATGGTGCAGTTTTCTGTATTCTGTGTTCACCCCCCTAGTTCATGGTGCAGTTTACTGTATTTTGTGTTAATTCTGCCCCTGGTTCATGGTGTAGTTTACTGTATTTTGTGTTCACCCCCCCTGGTTCATGGTGTAGTTTACTGTATTTTGTGTTCACCCCCCTGGTTCATGGTGCAGTTTACTGTATTTTGTGTTCATTCTCCCCCTGGTTCATGGTGCAGTTTACTGTATTTTGTGTTAATTCTCCCCCTGGTTCATGGTGCAGTTTACTGTATTTTGTTTTTAGAGGTACAGTTTACATTGTGATTCCTGTCGGTGCTGTTATTTGATTGAATCAGTTCACAGGATGCCTCAACACATCAAAACTCCAGAACAGTACTTCTGGGTACTAGCATAATTCACTGTTCACGCAATATAAAAAGCCCAGATAGACACTCCATTTTAATCAACAAAAAGCCCGAACAAAACAGGCATAGACCAACAGGAGCTGGATATATATACCCTAATCTCTCATTGTGCATTAATATACCTTTGGATTTATACCACCAAGTTTCAGCAAATCAGAGCACGCTATGGGCCATGGTTCAGGACAAACACAGCACACATTGGGTTCTTTTAGTTCCATAACCTCCTTCAACGTGATCTCACAGAATCTGCCTGTTCTGAAAGAGTACAGATAGAAGGAACTATGTACTTTAATATAATAAATGAAACAATCAAGCGTGCAATTATTACACTTAGAGTTTACTAACCAATTGCTACTTGATTAATCGCTACATAACCAAGTATTCAAGTAACAGTATTTCAAGAATGATGGATTTAGAAGGAAAATACCAGTTAACATGTATATGTGTACCAAGGTGTTGTCAAAGCAAATGTTCCTTTGCAGCACGCCCAGACCCCAATATAACACTTCATGAATGATTTACTGTTTTGTTCCACTGGGTCTCAGCTTAAGCCTGTCACTGGTCATCCAAAGAGGTTTAAAACTCATTTTAGCTGTGCATCCATATTGCTAGTCACACAATGCAGCCTCATTTATCATGTGCAAGCTCAGAAAAAGACTCTATTGCACAGCCTAGTTCGTTATCTCCAGGGCGTATGAATACCTGAGAGATGCTTTTAAAATGCTCATGTTAATAGCATTGCCCATGCATTAAAGCTTGGGATAACATACCTAAAACTGAAATGCAGACCCTCAATCGTCTCTGTCATGTTGTACCCCAGGAAATATCTCTAATGCACGTTCCGGGTTATTATCTTTAAGCACCCTTCTGCAAAATTGATCCTATGCTATAATGAAAGCATTTTATAACTGAGCATTTGATTGCATGGAGGGTGTCTTGAAATGGCACTGGAGATTTCTATCCAATCAATCACATTTCAGCACAGCAAATTGTCCGAAAGGCCATAATTGACAGAATCTTGGTATTGGGCACTTACAGACTGAGTACTAAAACTCCAAACACGATTACCTGTACGCACTTTTCTGAGGGTAAGACAAGCATTAGTAAGTCTGTAGATGTTCTTTGTTGCAAAGTAAAAACTGCTTAACAGAATCCCGTTACTGAATCAGTGAAATATTGTAATCAAAAACTGCAGCTAAAGTATGTTAGAGGAGTCTTTTTGATATTGTTTCTTCTTACCTGAGAATTAAATCAAACACATTTATTTTAAACACACAATTATTTCATCATGTTTATTTAATCTGGTTTGTATCACAAATTATTACATACCATTTATAATCATTTTTAATGTCACAACTGAATTGAAATTATAATGACTTGGCATCTCAGCGCATTGAATTCCGCAAGGGCTGGATGCGAACTTCAAACCATAGAGTTCAAGGATGAATGTCTTACCGTTCAACTGAAGAGCAAGCTCTGCAGTGGAGAGGTAAAGGACGTCAGTATGATTACCTCATCACCTGCTTGGGGGAGAGCGATTACAATGTGCAGTTCAGAACTGTACTGAACATTCTCGATTGAAAAAGAGTGGACACTGATCTAATACTGATCACTTACAATGTCAAACGTTTGTCTGTATAATAATGTTTTGTTTTATCTTGGTATATACGTTTGTCTGTATAATAGTGTTTTGTTTTATCTTGTTATATACGTTTGTCTGTATAATAGTCTTTTGTTTTATCTTGTTATATACATTTCATTTAAGTTTCTTTAGTATTACAAACTTGTTTTGTATTATTATTATTATTATTATTATTATTATTATTGTTGTTGTTGTTGTTGTTGTTGTTGTTGTTGTATTAATGTTAATAAGTGGAACTGCTCAGCTGAGGAAAACCCAAGTTGGTTAAATATAGAAAATGCACTTAGTTTATTTGTGGAAATCTGTCTTTCTAGCTTGCTATTCCAATACACTGAGATAACATTCCAATACATTGGTACTTTCAATCTGTGTGGATGACAGCTTTAAAAAGGATTAAAAAAAACATGACAAATCTGTTGTTTAAAAAGTTCTGTGTTTTGCTTGGCACAGACCCATGACTTTGAATCTCTTTAGTCTCTACAGTTATCAGGCTTAGTGCTGCAGTCTGGGTTATTGACAAATGCTCTCTTTTATGACAAACAAACAATAGATGCATTACGTTTATGAACTCTCTCAAGGTCACAAACTTGGTATAGAAGCATGAAAGTTTACCCTATTTCTTGCCAAACTTAATACAAACTTAATACAATGGTCCATGAATGACTTCGGGTAACACTTTACAGTGTCTCTGATTACTGTGTATTTACATAGTAGTTACTTAGTAAATTCATGTGTGCTTACATATCATTACAATGTTATTATGCATAGTTACAATGGACTTAACATATACATTTAGCGCATGATATAACCCTGATTGTGTACTTACACATATCATGCAAAAATATTTACACATTAAGGACATTGTACCTAGTCTTAATAACATTGTAATTATGTGTAAGTACACATGTATTTACTGTGTAATTTCTATGTGATTACACAGTAATTAGAGACACTTCATGTAAAGTGTTACCAATCTTTGTTTAACCTTTTGACCCAGCTTGCGTATCTGCTGTGCACCGTTACCTTTAGGGCTAGCAGTGAACAGTTGAACTTGTACTGAACTAATATAAAGGTATATTTGAATGATTTAAACTACAGCGGCAATTAAACCCTTCACTGTTTTAGATCAATTGAAAAGAGATTGACGGCCATATTGCCACAGCATTTACTCTGGTCTTTAACTCCCATTTTCTGAAAGGCATGTTTTCATTTTACAAAACCAGAACCAAACTATAAAGTAATGCAATCCAAGCACTCTTCAGCAGTTTGTTTATCATTTTGTGACATTGGCTTAATTAAAGAATTGAGGAAGCTCTTTGAAAATATGGCCCTCTGTTTCTTAACCCATCTTAAAATACATTTCTGCCGTTTGTGTTTGGGTGTTGGACATACCAATATTGTGATTGCTTTTATTTAACAAAGTGACAACAACGCTATTACACAGAGGACTGGGTCGTTATTTCAGTCTTGTAGGATTTGTAAATGATCAGGTTCCTAGCAATAGATTTTTTAATTAACCAGACATTCCAAACCCCCATCGGCATTCTGTCTAGAAAAAAATCATTATTATACTGACCAGCAGAGAAAAACACCACGTTTAGGTTATTATTAGGCTGTGTTATTTTGGTACATGCAGTTTTCATTCAATATCTTAATGACAAAAATCTGATTTCCTGAAATACAGTCATTACTGCCTGTGATAAGCCATGCATGATGGAATAAAGTGAGAATCTACACCATGAGACAATTACGAACATTCAAAACATTACTTCCAGCCAAACTCTACATTGAATTTCAATAGTCCATTAAATCAAAGTACAATATGTCAACAACTCATGGCCTTGTGGTCTTTGTAATACAGAAATGTGAAATTAAACTTAATAAATGTAATTAAAAACATTCAGCATTATTGAGTGTTTAATCTTTGTAAAAACTACATAGAAAAAAACATTGTGTTCTGTGCTGTACGTTGTAATTATTATATTAGTAATACTTTCTGTTTTAAATGTAGGTGGCGGGTCACCACTACGCTTGTTTATTTCTTTGTAATTAATGTTTTTATTTTAGGACAGGCCCTCTGATTTTTCTCCTTTTCCCCTCCTCCTATCAAGTATGTCAATTCTCCTCACGAGTGAGCGGTTGTCGGGGTGGAGGCGCCCGTGTTGCGTGTGTGTGTCATGTCGCCGGCACTCGTGTTGTGTAACTGTCTGCACACAAGAATCCTACGGCTGTTATATTTTCACGAGTGTTAAATTGTAAACCTTATTCTCTGAGTTATGAGAGGGTGTGGGAGTAAATCCCCAAGGAAAGTGAGGATGGAAATATACTGTTTAAAAATAAGCAGGTTTACATGTAGTGTGGCTGGCAGCTTGTAAAGTCACACACAGGCCTGGTATACAATGTAATCCCTGACAGCCTGTCGTTCTGTAGATTAGAGGGAGGGTTCAGTTTATTTTAGTTTCCATTCTTTCTTGTAGAGAAACTCCCCTGATTTGAGCCTATTTTATGTATTGTGTTTAGTAGAGAGGTTTTTAATGATAATATCCTGTGAAGGATCTGACTTGATTTGCAGTTGTTATAAATACATATGTACTGCTTACTTGGTAATTAAATACACCTGTACTGCAATAGCGGATGATAACTCACACAGTAAACTAGTTGTTTTGCCTTTTTGGTAAAACTATTTATATAACAGCACTGCTTTGTGTGTGTAAACAAATAATACATTTTAAGAAAATAGCAATGTTTAGTTCTTTTTTTCAGGCAACCTAAACTTCACTCCGGGGCAACCTGGATTTTCTTCTGGTTGCCTTGCAGGGCAACAGGAAAAAAAAGTTAGTGTAGAGCCCTGGTATAAGTAATACTGGCACTGGTGTTAGTTGTGTTCTATAGCAGTACTATCCAGTACACACTACCACCCTGCTGTATTTCTTGAAGCTGCTGTTGAGTGTTTGTAGTAATTTGTTGATTCTATATAAACTTTACTATCCTACTTGGCATAACCCTCCTACAATATTGTATAACTTTGTATTCTTGTCTGTCAGTCTTTTCTCCTCTGATTACATGCCAGTTATATGCCACTGCCATATAAAACAAACCTGTGAGAATTAAGGGACTTAATTGGATGCGTTGCCCAAAATTATTAAAATTCTGAGGGCGCAACTCTCTCAGTGGCGTAGTCGGGCTACTGATTTTGACCTTGTGCCATTTACTGTAGGCGCTTTCTCCTGCCTCGGCACCCAGGGAAGTGTTACATGTAGCTACTGAACAATTAGTTGGAGTGTATTGAGACTTGCATATGACCAACTCATGTTTTTTGTGTTGTATATGACCAGCAAGTTATATTAAGGGATTGTACTTTTAATTTGCTTCTTCAGTCCAGTGCAGGTTATTGTGAATGTAAAAAGGACTGCCCTACAGGAAATGTACGTTTTAATTGCAATTTAAACCCAGCAAATGTTATTTTAATATGATATAACCCTTTGCAGTCCATTTATTCAGCGCTTGTCAGGCGCATCAGGTCTAATTTATTTTCACACATGCTGCTTATTTTACACGTGCTGTTTAATTTTTTTTTTTTCAGAGTAAAACAGGTTTAAAAAGCACTGAATCGCAAAATGACACTCAGTACTGTATCTCCAGCCAAGCCCCACCCCTTGTTCACTGTACTTGTCACATACCTCTTTATAGACATGCACACTGATAAATCCTCTCCTGATCACTCGCTTTATCATCAAACTCCTCAATAATGTGATCCAAGTCATTATTTTATTGCTATAGCATCTCTGCTGCTGTGGTACACTTCCTGATGCGGCTACACTTGGCTTTTGTTGAGGAGAGGCCAGAAGATGTTCGGAGGAGAAGGGCAAGACGAAGAATATTCAATCCCAGGGTCACTTTGTTTCGGATGCCGGATTATGCGCTGCTAAAGCGTTATCAACTCACTCCGCAGGTCATCCTAGACCTAATAGCTGAATTGAGGGATGAGCTAGACCCCAGCTTCAATCTAGGGACCTCTATCCCTGCACATGTGAAAGTGCTGTGTTCTCTGCACCACTTGGCCTCTGGTTCCTTGCAGGCCACAGCTGGAATGTCTGGAGGGATAGCCCAATCCACCCTCTCCAATTTCTGGATATCACGCTGAAAAGAACAGGCCAATACATATCATTTCCTAAGGACACTCGCATAGCTGATGTTGGCTGAGGCTTTTCCAAACAATTATTTCATGCTGAGAGACCTCAGCCATAAGGGCTCTCAGCTCCTTTTCAGAAAGCATGTATTTTCTTTTCTGTGCACTAGTAGGACTTTGCTGCCCTTCCTCTGACATATTATTTTGTTTGGTTTGATTTTTGTGCTCCACAAATCTCATACAGCGCCTACTGCTCTCTGTACTCCTAACTCACCTCACCTCTGGGCTGCAGGTGCGGCCGCTAAGTAGACCGATGGGCTCATAGAGACCCTCATTATCATGATTGCAGCTCATTATTTGTGCATGCTGAGTAATTTGCATTGCTCTTAAGCTTACATAGGGCGCATTGCAAAATAATTGCCTGGCCACAATGCAATTTGAATTTTGCATCTGCAATTATTTCCACGGCGCCTTTACTTACATCTGCTCCAGTGTGTTTAATGTGCTTTTCTTCAACATGCTTTTCAAATACAAACTTAAACATGTGACACAAAGTACTTCATTCTAAAGCAGTGCCACTACCTCATATGGAAAATATATTTGAAATGCTTTTAAACATGTGAAAAATGTGTTCAGGATACGTAAAGATCAAACACAGCAGGTTTAATGAAATCCATTCTGTTTCTTACATTAAGACTGATCTATACAATTGCATTCCAGAGGAAACTTTGCCTCCTAGATTTGATTAAAATAGCACCAGTAGTTTCACCTAAAACTCCTTGTTATCCTGCCTTATTCAGCAAGTGAAAATCAAGGTGATTGGTTTTGTTTGTTTGTTTTGCTCAGTCTACAACAAAAAATAAATAAATGCAAAAAACCAAAACATCACAATTTATAACACAAACTGTGCTGTCCTGAATGTAACAAACTATTTTGATAATAATCATAATAAATGTATCCTGGTCCTGATTTACTTGTTTTGCAAAGTGTGAACCATTGTGCTTTATAAAGAAAAAAAAACTGTTAATGTAACAAAGTTAGCAAGAAACAACCCAACCATATTTCTAGACATGTTGTTTGGAGTTCTGAAGCTACACAACACTGAAAGCAGTTGTGCAATACTTTCACATCAAAATAAACTATCGGACATTTGTGTAGCAATAATGATCTTTTAATTAAACAATTTAAATCAGACCATGTATCAACACTTGTAAACTGCATTTTTCTTGAAAAAGCCAATATACAATTAAAGTGAAGAATTCCATGAAACATTCTGGCACTCATTATGAGACATTTTAAACACTGTTTCCTGAATAAAATACCTTAAAATTCACCCACATACTATTGAGAATTAGAAGATGATGATACAGCACTGGTACATGAATAGAGAGAACTCAGCTACAGTAGCGGTTTTAGGCACACACAACCCATGGAACTACATGGGGCCCCGGGCAGCAAGGGACAAGAAATGTTCCCCACGCTGTCTGTCAGTATAATCAAGACATAATCTGGAATGGACAGTGTAATAAAAAAAAAGTGTGTTCTAGAAAGTTCTAGAAATGCGTTCGAGTTCATCTTTGCCCTTGCCCTATAATAACCCCATATCTTATATAACTTGTTTTTGTCACGTTTATATAACTTGTTTTGGTTAGAATGTTCTAGGGAAAGGAATGGTTTATTCAGAGGGCCGAGCCTCGAGGGAGTGATCTGGCCAATTACTCTCTCGCATGCAAAAGCCTAACTTGGTAAGTTATAAAGGACGGGGTTCTCCTCTGCTCTGATGAGAGTCAGCCGTGAGGATTAGCGCGCAGTCCTGCTCGGTAATTTCTTGGAGACAGCTGCTTTCTCTTACCAGGGTCGAAGGGCTCTCCCGATCCGCTTGGAAGGGTAAGAATTAGTTCAGTTGCGTCTCATGGATTGTATTGATCTGTGATTAATATAATCTTTGTATGTAACCTTGTTGGGTTGTGTCCCGTTAGGGATATCATTATTCGCAGTATAGCATCTGTGTATGTAACTGCATGTGTGTGTGTGTGTGTGTGAAATAATAAAGGACCTTTTAAAATTACTCTGTGAAGTAATTGTCTTATTTACTTCCACATCAACGTCCTTTTAAATTTAAAGTAATTAAATTTCACACAACGGACAGTGAAGAGGAGTGGCGTCCAATCGTGATGATCCACCGGATGTGATCCCTAGCCCATCTCAAACGCTCCTGGATTGGTCACTGTCAGAGGTAAACAGATTAAGGCTCTTCTGAACCTCGTACCAGCTATCTATGAACTGTCTGTGTAGAAATTATAACTTCTTCTACATTCTGAAAGTCATTTATTAAGTGGGTAGCGTTCTCAAAAGGTCACCAACATAAATTAATTTGAATATGGTGATCTTCCCAAGGGGTTGTGGTTCTTCTGCACCCCACACCATGCTGCCTCCTAACAGTGACGCTAGTTTGATGCATACAGGAGACCACATTTTGGGACACATTCAAAAATTGAACAGCATGACGTTTCCCCTGTCCATGTTGTCCTCATTACTAACTGATGTCTAATTTGTCTCTGAGCCATTACACTTAAAGCTATGATAGTTTTAACCAAGCACGCTCACATGTACCAAATTATGAGGGTACACCAATCTGCTTTTAAATTTGAAAATGCAGACATGCCATTTATACACCACGCTCACTCATAGAGTTCAACACAACATCAATAACAGTCACAGACAGGAATTTAATGAACCAGTAATGTTTTTAATCTGACCCTTAGCAAACGTTGAGTAGTATAGTTTAACGCTTCATTGTAAAGTTCACATTTTCTTTCACAGAGCAAGTTGTTCATTTACATAAACATGCATGTGGCACAGGGTGAAGCTGATCAACAAAGAAAAAGGCCTAGTCACTCTTTAAAGAATGTGGCATTGGACAAATATAAATAGTTTTGTACATCTGACCTAAATCTAAAGGTGAAACAGCAATCTCCTTGTCATTATCTTCCACTTCACATAAGAATGGACATTTTATGGAATAATTTTGCCACCTTCCACTGATATTCTTTACAAGCTGTAAAAGCTTCAGGACAACAACAACATCTGTTCTATCTGGAAAGTGGATTTGTAAGATACCATTAATGAAAGCAAATCTTCCATGGAAATAATAATTTGACTTTCTCATCTGCCTTGCATAGTTTATTGATGAATAATCTACATTACACAGATTCAATCTGTCATACTCTAAAGTATTTCTGGATAACTACAGTTTAAGAATGATTCTGCTGCTGTTCGTCTGAGAAATGGGAAGAGGGTAGGTCGACCAAGACATTAATCTGTGCAAATGTGCCAAATTGAGTTTAGGAATAAAATACTTCAGAAATGTATGCATTCAAATCTGACACTGCTGATTGACATTTCAAAAATCAAAGTGACAATTATATTGCACTTCTCTAAACAGGCAACATTTTTTTAATATTTGTAGCGTTTGGCACCATGACAGAACAACAGTAGGTGATGATTGGCAGATTCAAAAGAAAAAGCAGACCATGCCCAAAGAGGTCCCCAGTTACGGACACTTTGACAAATGTGCAACAAAAGGTGTACATTAAGGATGTGTGTTCCTGTCCATACAACAGTTGAAATAATTTTACAAAAGACTGGAGAATTTTCTGGGCCACATCTAGTTCTGAAAATGGAATTTCCCTTTGAAAGAGGGCATCAACAGAATTAACTAACACTGACCAATGAAAATAATACTTCTATTCTAATTTACCATGTAGAGAAGGCAGAGAATAAAAAAGTAAGACATCCGCCCCCTCATTTGCCTTCCAGTATCTCTTAACTATTCCTGTACCTGGATAGCTCGTCTGGAGGTGTAAAACTGTATAGCAAATCATCCACATTGGCTAGCTTACTACCAATATACCATGGTTTCCCATGATAACATGAGCCAAACCACAAAGATGCTATTTGTTTACACCTAGCAACACTGCATGCATGTGGAGCAAAGCCATCAACCATATCAAAACAAGGAATAAGCATTAAAGGCAACAGAGATTTAATTCCCTTCATTGACTGATCAAAATGCAAAGCATCCAACGCATTTTGAACAACAGAATTATGAGTTTGAAGTACATTCAGCAGGATAGACAGGACAAAAACCACGCCCCTTGGAAATCTTTTCACCTGTTTGCTCACACTGGCTCCATCCATATTCACTATTAAACTGAATAGCATTTTGCCAGACAGGCTGTGCACTTGTATAGATCACTGGAAGCACTGATCCCCAAATTATTCAGAGTAAAAGAGTTTCCACATAAACCCTTCATCGCCTAATTTTACAGTTTCATCAACAAATGGTCTTAAGAACTTATCTATGTGTGGCTTACAACTGCCAAACCACAAAAAGGTGCATTTCCTAAGCAAATCTGTGGAGATTTAATTTCCATGAAATTGAATTGGCCAAACAGAATAAAGCGAAGATTTAAAATTGATATGCCATCAAAGTTCCAGGTCAGTGAGAAGTCATTCTTGATAAATTAAAAATGTTGTAGCATATTTTCAAAACATAATCCATTGTAAGCATCACTTACTGTATCAGTACAAGGAGATTCTTGTCAATTTATGATATGTTTGGCTGCATCATTGAATTGTAAAAAATCCTGAAGCTGTCTTTCTATAGGCAGAGACCTGAAAACCTCACCCGTTTCCATATGATCACGAAGTTGCAAATCTGAATTACAATCTGGACAGCTGGTAGAAGATGATTCCATTCCACAGTACTCAAAACCTACTTTGCAATAAAAGTGAGTTCATTTTTTTATAATCTTAAACAAAAATACATTGTAAATGTGAAAAACATCAAGTTATCAAAAGTGCCAAGCCATTTAAAGTGGAGATATCAAAAACACAAGCCAAGTTTCAAGAAACCATTGGGGCAACCTTGCCTAGCATCAAGCAAATAGGAACAACTGTAAAGAAATGGGGGTCAAGGTTGCCCCAGTTGTTTCTTCTAACTTGGCTTGTGTTTTTCATGCAAGTTCGATCCGATTTTATTGTGCCTGATTTTATTGTTTTACAGTTGTGTTTATTTCAATCCTCAGAGAATGCAAAGTTGAAGAAAGAGCCAGTCTGGATAGAACTGTGTGGCACTTTAGCCTCACCAAAGTGACCATAAGCAATGCTCGAATATATTGTGAAAGATGAAAGGAACAAAAATAAAACAATACAAATCCTCCTTGCCCTAACGTTGGGCTTTCCAGCTTTGGCTCAGTCCCCATCCAATAATGTAACTTAACGTTCATTCAAATCATAAACACAACTAACAATGTGTTACTTTAATAATATAACTGTAATCCTTGAAGCACAACAGGTCCCGTTGAATTCCAAGCTTGAAGCTGTAACCAGTTCTGTTTTGTAAAAACTTTTGAAATGCCCTTCTAATAAACTGCAATGTTATTGGTTGAAGCAGTTCTTAAGTGTGGCTTTTTTGGTGTGTGCTCCCATTGTCCAGAAAGGTCGCAGTGTTTTCAGCACAGTGCGAGATTGACAGTTGGAAGTTTATTTGTTTGTTGGGAAGTTTGCAGGGAAGTTCGTCTGGTTAATTGGAAATTTGCAGGCCTTTTGTATTAATGAATTGACAAATTAATTCATGAATTAACAAATACATTTATGAATTACTTTATGAATTGACTAATCTTTTGGACGAATTGCTGGACAAATTCACCGATTCATGAATTGACAAATGAATTGACAAATTAATGGCTGGATAGGCTGAATGATTGCATGTTTTGTTCCAGTGACAAATGGCAGGCTTCATGTTCAGTGCGGGGATGAAATATGAGTACTCTTTTATATTCTTGATACCACTGAAACATGACTGTTTGATACTATATATATATATATATATATATATATATATATATATATATATATATATATATATATATATATATATATATATATATATAAAATTGGTGTTATTTTGCGGTTAAAATATAAACACAAGTAAAGACTTTGAATGCTTTGCCTGCGTTCCTTACCTGTCACAATAGTTTTTGTAGATGTGGTAATGAAGTTGCATGCAATGTAACCCATGTGCTTGTCACACTTCATTGTCTGCTGTGACAGTGAACCTATCAGTGCTGTTCACAGCTAGTCAGCTGGGACTGGGTGACTTTGTGAGCTCTTCTATAAACACCCTGCAGATGTATCAGCAGCAGCCAAGTGTGAGAATCGACACCTGGAACTTCACTTCATCTCAGGTAAACAGATGTTGCACTTTGATCAGAGAGCAGTGATGTTCACTTTACCTGCCTTTCTTGTTGTATTGCAAGCCATGGGTCAGGTTATTAAATTAAAGATACAGAACAGGATGCCGCAAATAAACTCAAAGAAGAAATGATCCATTTCCACTATGCTATAACGATAGTGATATTATAATCACTGTTTTATGAATTTAAAAATTACTTTCAATCTGCTAGACAGAAAAAGTAGGTGGGGTTGGATGAGTTGAAAGGTCACATTGTCAATTGAATGGAATGTGGAAGGCTATTCAGTGCTGGCACTTGGCATTCTCCAGACAAGCAGCTCAATGCCAAGCAAAAGCTGATTTAGAGAAGAAAATCAGTACTGTAAAAAAAAAAAAACAGAAAAAACACTCAGACTGCAGTCATAAAATGTAAAAAATGTAATAAAAAAGAAAGAAATTAGAATGACAATGTGACCTTCTATTTTAATGAGGGAGATCATATTGTATACCAACTACAAATCCCATATATACTATATTTAAGAACCATTTGGGGGACTGTTGTATAATGCTTCAGTCTTGCACCATGATACTCACAATAAAAACCTTTATTACAATAAAAACCTTTATTACAATAATAACCTTTTTTAAATCGGTACGCCCTGCTATCCCTTACAAAGAAACAACCAGCCTGTGAGGAATACTCACTACCAGCCATGGAATCCTGCAAGGACTACTCACTACCAGCCATGGAATCCTGTGAGGAATACTCACTATCAGCCACAGAATTCTGTGAGGAATACTCACTACCAGCCATGGAATCCTCAGACGAATACTCACTACCAGCCATGGAATCCTGCAAGGACTACTCACTACCAGCCATGGAATCCTGTGAGGAATACTCACTACCAGCCATGGAATCCTGTGAGGAATACTCACTACCAGCCATGGAATCCTCAGAAGAATACTCACTACCAGCCATGGAATCCTGTGAGGAATACTCACTACCAGCCATGGAATCCTGTGAGGAATACTCACTACCAGCCATGGAATCCTCAGAAGAATACTCACTACCAGCCATGGAATCCTGTGAGGAATACTCACTACCAGCCATGGAATCCTCAGAAGAATACTCACTACCAGCCATGGAATCCTGTGAGGAATAATCACTACCAGCCAAGGAATCCTGTGAGGAATAC
>NC_054574.1:2250204-2267000 GCF_017654505.1 Polyodon spathula | reverse complement strand
CAGCCTTTGCCACTCGAAGCCTGAAAAGTCACCTTAAAATGTTACTTCTTACATCCCAATGAAATCCCTGGTAGCTGGGATACAGTGGAGGCAGTCGTATGTATGTGCATAGGAACGTGTGGCACACTTGACATGTTTCCATATATCTTGGAAACTGCTTCTCTTATTGTAATAACGTGCAATTGAAATTTAATAAAATAAAAGTTCTTAACTGCTCGATAACATACGACGTGATCTCCAGCCCTTACTGACGAAATCGAAGACAAATCAAGAACGAGGGGACTGTTCTAATTGCGATCCTGATAAAACTTTTACAAAAATGGTGTTATTTAAAACTGTTCCCTTATTTATTTAGCAGTTACCTTTGTCCAAGGCAACTTACAGAAACTAGGGTGTGTGAACAATGCATTAGCTGTAGAGTCACTTGCAACAACATCTCACCTGAAAGATGGAGCACAAGTGATTTGCTTAGAGTCACACAATGAGTCAAGTGAGTGAGCTGGGTTTGAACCAGGGACCTCCTGGTCTCAAGGCCTTTTGTTTAACCACTGTACCACCCAGCCTCCTCATCTCCTTTTCTGTTCATCACCATCACACAGCAAGAGGATTGTTAAGTAGGCAGTGAAAAACGAGGGCAGTTTTTTTAATAACATTTAATCAAGAAACCGCATTTGTTCAAATACAGGCAAATGAACAAAAATAACAACTGAAATAGTTAATTGTAGAACTGGAGGTATATACTGAATATCTCCTCTGTGCCTCCTGTGTCACACTCAGTAAAAGTTGCTTTTTTTTGTTTCTCTGCCATTTTGATCTGAGTAGCTGCAGACAGTGGTTGTATCATTAAAGCCAATTTAAAATCTTGTGGTTTTAATTTTAGCGGCAGGGGTTGGTTGCCTAGTTACTAAGTGCACCTGGGTAGTACACATAACGAAACATGGGAAAATCAGGAGTAAAAACAGAATCAGAGTTTCCTGAATACACTCCTGAAATTGGGATTCGGGAGCTGAATTTAGCAAACGGGATTCCTGGGATTGCAACCAGTGAATACACCACACACAATTCATCACAGGATTACACGTGCATTCAGTTCATTAGACAGTACGGGTGATCAAAGATTCTCTACCTTATCCACGTAATGAAACTTAGTATTAAGATTTTTTTACATAAATTATGGAGAATATTAGATTCTGAGGCTATACGAGGGTGCCTGTCTATTTATTTGTCCATCTGTATGTTACAGACATCTTTGCTTATATACACTTACTGTAATTCATTGATTGTAACGCACTATACCATGATAATAACAACTAATTTACTTAACTAACAAGACCTAGGTCTTAAATTCATTTAACTATTCATTGCCGTTTCTTATTCTGTATGATTCTGCTCATACTGTTCACATACATCTTGGTCATCAACTAAACTAATTTAAATCATTAAAAAAAAAAACTTCCTGAGAGTTAAATAGAAATAGTTTAATGTTTACACTCTGTAGTATCAACTGTATTTACAACAGAAGCTCTGTTGAGATCACAGGGGCTCTTAGAGAAGACAGGTTTGAGAGCTCTGTTGAGATCACAGGGGCTCTTAGAGAAGACAGGTTTGAGAGCTCTGTTGAGATCACAGGGGCTCTTAGAGAAGACAGGTTTGAGAGCTCTGTTGAGATCACAGGGGCTCTTAGAGAAGACAGGTTTGAGAGCTCTGTTGAGATCACAGGGGCTCTTAGAGTAGACAGGTTTGAGAGCTCTGTTGAGATCACAGGGGCTCTTAGAGAAGACAGGTTTGAGAGCTCTGTTGAGATCACAGGGGCTCTTAGAGAAGACAGGTTTGAGAGCTCTGTTGAGATCACAGGGGCTCTTAGAGAATACAGGTTTGAGAGCTCTGTTGAGATCACAGGGGCTCTTAGAGAAGACAGGTTTGAGAGCTCTGTTGGGATCACAGGGGCTCTTAGAGAAGACAGGTTTGAGAGCTCTGTTGGGATCACAGGGGCTCTTAGAGAAGACAGGTTTGAGAGCTCTGTTGAGATCACAGGGGCTCTTAGAGAAGACAGGTTTGAGAGCTCTGTTGGGATCACAGGTGCTCTTAGAGAAGACAGGTTTGAGAGCTCTGTTGAGATCACAGGGGCTCTTAGAGTAGACAGGTTTGAGAGCTCTGTTGGGATCACAGGGGCTCTTAGAGAAGACAGGTTTGAGAGCTCTGTTGAGATCACAGGGGCTCTTAGAGAAGACAGGTTTGAGAGCTCTGTTGAGATCACAGGGGCTCTTAGAGAAGACAGGTTTGAGAGCTCTGTTGAGATCACAGGGGCTCTTAGAGAAGACAGGTTTGAGAGCTCTGTTGAGATCACAGGGGCTCTTAGAGAAGACAGGTTTGAGAGCTCTGTTGAGATCACAGGGGCTCTTAGAGAAGACAGGTTTGAGAGCTCTGTTGAGATCACAGGGGCTCTTAGAGAAGACAGGTTTGAGAGCTCTGTTGAGATCACAGGGGCTCTTAGAGAAGACAGGTTTGAGAGCTCTGTTGAGATCACAGGGGCTCTTAGAGAAGACAGGTTTGAAAGCTATGTTAAGAAAACTGAAAATCAGTCTTGCAGAGAACAGAAAGTTGAATCAATCAACAAACAACAAGCTGTAATTTCATGTCGCCCCTGATTGTTTTAAATCTTGGATCGCCCCTTGGCAGTAAAATGAGAAAAATTCATTTTACAAACTGCCTAAAAAAATCCATTATCAGCTATGATTAATGGTTCATTCATTTGTGATTGTTTTTTTATTGTTTTGTTTGGGTTTTTTTTTTTTTTTTTGTTGGTTGTTTTTACAATGACTTCCAAATGCTATAGCAGAATCTAAGAAAAAACTTAGAAACAAACTCAGTAAACAAACTTTTTGGCTAGTGCCTTCATCAAGTTTTGCAATGAGTACTGTGCATTCGTCTGTATGTCATACAGTTTCCATATATCTTGAAAACTGCTTGTCCAGTTGTGATGAAAGTCGGTATTACCATTATTTCCCATACGTTATTGAGAGTATCAGATTGTGGGGCTATATGGAGTGTCTGTGGCTATACAGATGTCTGTCTCTATGTCACAGTTTCATTTTTACTTATGTCTATGGCAAGCAAACAGAACTGAAGAACAGCTCCTGAACTCCTAGTCAAAGCACCTTAACACAGACGATTTGAAAATTAAAAAAATAAAAATATTTGAATAACTTTGAACCAATCAGAATAATTGCCAACATAAAAAAGTAAGTGATAGGGGGAACAAATTAAGAAAGTTATTCTATTCAAGGCCATAACAAACTTTATTCCAGCCAGTCACCCAGTGTCCACTTTCCATGATCGTAGCGAGATTTGTGTACTTAAGATGGTTCTTATTGTATTATTTAAATGCGTGCTCACTGTGACTTGCCATGTTCTTGCCTTTTGCCAAATCCTCTGCATTAGATGCTTCTGTGGATTTCTGTCATTTGTTTTGCAGGAAACCAACATCTGTTTCAATAATGCTCTTGTGAGAATAGATGTAGTTTATCCTGGGCTATCAATTCAGAGACAGAAATCATACAGATATGTGCTGTGTACAGATAGATCAGGTTAACTGATCGGTTGTGTTGAGCATAGTTATTTTTCTGAGGCTACTCTAAACTAATCATACAAAGTTTCAGCTGTTTCATAGATTTTACATAAATTACAGATGGAAAAATGTATGAACAGACATCACAATGTATCCTCAGAATCTAATACACTCAAAAACATTTTCAAAAGAAAGTTAATACCAAGTTTCATCACAATTAGATAAATGTTTATCCCAGATATATGTAAGTGTGACATACCTCCTATAAGCACCTCTATATCCGCATTGCCAAAGATTTCATTAGTGTCCTGTTTACCTGTAGATAGTATGGGACACACCTTGGGATCTTTAGATGTCTCTCATGGCTTGTTGGCTATAATAGGTGTATAAGATCTGACCGATGACAGTATCCTAACAGGAAAAGGCTTCCTAGTAGTTCTTATTTATTTCAACACAATTACCGTCTGTTAAACCCCACTTCTAGCTTGACTGCATTTGAAACTAACATGCCATCTCCACGAGTCCCACAAAGCATTGTGGATGTTGCAGGCAGCCAATGGTCCCCTATGGCTCTCGTTTGCAAGGTAAAATGTGAACAAGGATATTGTTTGAAGCCAGGGAGTGATCGACCTTGTCATTCTTCATTTACAACATGACAACGCCTCTGCACCTTGTCTGATTTCATTTCCATGAGTCATTAACTCTCACCGGGGTCGGGAACACTCAGTAACTCACTCGGAGAGCTCAGAGTTTCTTCATACTTGGCATATCTTACCTAGGTCTTATATCAAACACAGGGTTGATTTCATACATGTTCAGAGACAATGTGAGATTTACTTACAGGTCCAAGCACCATGTGTTAGGAACAGCTGGACTTGTGAATTAACCTACTGCAATACCTACTCCACAACACTGGAGAATACAAGAGGTAGGAAATCTATGTTTGGCAGTGGCAGTAAGCCACTAGAGATTTCCATTAGACCACTGGTTCTCAACCCTGGTCCTGGGGGAACACTGCCCTGCTGGGTTTTGTTCCAACCAAGCACTCTATTACATAATTAAACCCTTAATTGAACTAATAATTTGCCTAATCTGAGCTTTGTAATTATTTTAAACAGATGGAGATTTCACTTTAGGTATAAAATTGTATAATGAACATAAATTCTTAAACTTTCTATAAGCTACTCTATTTAAAAAGCTCAGATTAGACAAATTATTAGTTCAATTAAGGGTTTAATTATGTAATAGAGTGCTTGGTTGGAACAAAAATCAGCAGGGCACTGTTCCCCCAGGACCAGGGTTGAGAACCAGTGCATTGGACTAATGCCAGTACTGGTAGAGTGGGGGGACTGAATTAAAACCAAGTGCCTACCTATCTGAATTCAACCCACTTCTTTCAATGTAGCATTTCATCTCAACTCAGTCCCTGCTGCAATAAGTACTATTCCTAACCCTTTTCCCCCAGTAGGGGATTCAATATCACTCTAAAGCCATTTTGTCAATAACCATTTTTTCTTGTCTTAAATCCCAGTTCAGCCAAGCGTGCCGCTTTTCTCATTTCCAGTTCCCGCTGCAAGCCTGGGTGTAACCAGGGCCCTCTCCCTGCTGGGAGGAAGATGACTCTTTGCTGCATCAGCAACGTCCTTCAAAACAATCTGTGAATGAGGCAGATGTTTTCTTTCACAGGTAAAGGTCCTCACAGATCAAACCCCCTTGGAGTTGTATTGGTTTTCAAGTTTAGAAAGTTCAGACTTTGATATAGTAATACTGTTATCACCATCATTGTATTATCTTTTTAAATCCCCGATACTGAGTTGTCGGTTCTGTATTCAATTTGCTGATAAAGTACACACACTTACAAAAGCCATATACTGCACAGTGGAAACCCTAGCCAATAAAAGAACATATTTCATTGGAAATGTTAGGGGATGAGAAGAGGTCATGTGACCCATCACGGAATGTTCTTCTCAGAACATTATTTGCCTCTGCGATCTAATTAAGACAGAATCTAATTGTTTTTTAAATGTCCCCAGTGTTTTACATCCTACTACTTCTTCTGGTAGTAGGCCTGGCATTATGGGCAGGCCTTAGGGAGCCTGGCCCTTCCAGTTTAGATCCAGTGCCCCCCCCCCTCCGTTTCAGATTCTAAATTGATTCAGTACCATCAGCCAATCAGCTTCCACTTCTAGTGGTATATGCCCACTGGAATGTCTCAGCACCAACTGAATCAAATTTAAAATCAATCCACACAGTTGCTGGCTTTTTCTTTTTGACTTGTTGTATTTTTAAGCACAGTTCACATCTATTGGACAGTAAATACTAAACAAAGACACAATTGGTCGAAATTTAATTTATTATCCATCAAAACCAGCCAATCAATACTTTGCATCAATGAAAGCAACCAATCCTGTACCTGCAATTGCCAAGAGCCAATCACAGCCTGTCAGCTCGACTGGAGCACAGACACAACATCTTTCAACAACAAAGTGAGACGCAGACAGTTCAGTAATATTGCTTCACTCATATATAGATTCAGGAGAGAAAGGCTTTGGCTGAGTTAGGAGACATTTTAGTGTATGTAATGCTCCGGAACGGTGTTCCGCCTCTTCAGGTTTCCATTCCTGGTCTTCTGATTGAAAATAGGATTCCATTCCTGGTCTTGTGATTCAAAGTATTGTGAATCAAAGTTCCTGGTTTAATTGTGATGGTTATAGGTGCGTATGGCCTCTGTTGTACCATGCTGCTACTGCAGCCCAGAACACAAGATGACTAAGAAAGCATACCCAATATATATATATATATATATATGTATAGTGTTGTGTGTGTGTGTGTGTGTGTGTGTGTGTGTGTGTGTGTGTGTGTGTGTGTGCCATTGTGTGTGCAGTGCAATATTTTATTTGCTACTTTAAAAGTTTTTCAATTTTGTTTCTAGTTTTTTTCACGTGTAACTCGCATATTTTTCTCTTTTCCTGCTCAAGAATAGACATAAATGAGCAGTACATTATCTCTATGGGCTTCTAAACTTTCTGAACCTCCTACCCCCTGATCTGCTGTCCAGGCTGGTCACGTAAATTAATCATCAGAAACATGGGCTTGTCCTCTAACAAATCCAAGCTTGACTGTAATCAATATAGTTTTTCACAGCTTGAAAAACATGCCACTATTAGGATAAGATCTCGCTAACAGCTTTTGTGAGTGCAATTTAAAACAGAAAAATAATGAAGCGTTGGCCATTGATGGACGTCTTTGATATAGTCTGTCAAATGTAGGAGAAAAAAAAGTAATTTAATGTAAAAATGCAAATGAGCTAAGGATAGATTTTTGCCTCATGCAAAGTAAGCAGGGCTTTTTTTTCTTCATCAAGGTTCCATAGATTGATTACCTGGGCGTGTGATACACACAAGGGGATTAAATGTGCTACAATGAAGCTAAAAGAGTTTATTCAGCGTTCTCAGTCTGTGTCGTAAGTACTTCTCAGGGACAAAGGTTGTTATTTTAATTCTTGCTTATTGAATAATGCTGAGAGGAGTTCTGAAAGTTTCTTTATTATAGTACTAGCAGCCCATATCAGCCAACTCCTGGAGAAAGCATCTTCACTTTATTACTAAGTCATAAGGGAGGTCCTTGGTTGGATTGATTTTAGGTCTGGTGTCCTTTTTGTTAGGGCATTTTAAAGAAATCTCTATGCAGTGTGACCAATCAGGCTGAATCCTCCTAAACTAGCCACCCATGCCGAGCTGACTCAGCTTCTAGTGAATCGTTTTTAATCAATGATGGCACATTCAAAAGAACCACCTTCAATGCAGGAGTCGCTGAAGGCAAAACATTTACTACAGTATTGTTAATAGATTACCCCTGTACAACCACCTCATTAACCAAGTTCTCCTTACTTAAAAACACAACAATCCCATTATTCATTAGAGAGGTTGATTTTATATTATCACATCCTATAAGTTTTCCTATTTCCAAAACACAAGTTTCAACAGATACAACTTCCTGTGTTACAACGTTTAACCCATGCCTTCTTGTCAATTTTCCAACATGAAATTTTGAGTTGGAAATGCCCTCACTGTTGACCATTATGGTCTAACGTTTAAAAAACCCTTCCCCACCCAAGCACTAAGTAATTTCTCCAAATTATTATTATTATTTAATAGCAAAAAAATAGAAACCTGCAAAAGCACTCATACTCTAACTCCACCAATTCAGCACACCCACTCCCAGCATGCAGAGAGAGAGAGAGAGAGAGAGAGCGAGAGAGAGAGAGAGAGACTCAGTACTGACTCGAACACTGCCATCCAGTCCTGCAGAGACAGACAATGGTGCTGAATTGTTTGGTGGTTTTGTGAATTGGACCAGTATCCACTAGGGGAGGGGTTGAACCAAGTTCCTTTCACTTGTGAGCTGAACTGGCTTTATACCCAGGCCTCCAGTGGTGAGGCATGATGCTGGTGAATTGGCCTGTTGTGAACCCTGTCTTTGTTGTCAGAGAAGAGGGATGGGTTGTTTTAGTCCTACACCTTTAAGCTTCTTGCAGAGGTTTATATCTGTATATAACTGATATATTCTTTAAAATCCCATAGAAATGTAACTAAGATATGAGAAAATGTCATCAAAGACAATCTAATTCTTTTCTTTACACATTGCAGATGTACTTGGTGTGGAGATAAGTTCCCCTCTGTCTCTCCCTCTCTCCCTCCCCCTCTCTCTCTTCCTCCCCCCCCTCCCCGTCTCTGTCTCTGCCCTTCATTTGAGCTGCAGGGCAGGTTGAAGTGAAACTAGGTGAAAGTTAATGTGACAGGGACACTCAGTAGCTTTCCTGCCTTATATAAAAAACTGAACAGCATGCATATTCATTTTTCCCCTTTACTTTAAATAGTTCCCCTCTCAGTCTGAATGACACCATGAAGCATCTTGGACTATAGCTTAAATCAAGGTGTTATTGTGTTCTACCTTTTTAATCTAAGCACAGCTGGGTTACTGCAAGAAATGAATGGTGACGGTCGAGGAACTGCTTTAAATATAGTTCTAGTCTTGCCATTGCATCTAAATGTCATAGACAGTTCAGTAAAATCTATATGCATTGACATGATTCTAAAGTGATTTTTAAGATATTTGAAGGTCACTATTTATTACGTATGATATCCAGCGCAGTTTCCTATTTAGGGAGCCAGGGGTGGGCTAATTCACCAGCCTTTTAAAACAGTTCAGGTCACAAGTGAAATACATTCTGAAAGCATTCTGAAAGTGTTCAAAATGTGCGCTGGGGGAGGTCTTGAAAAAGAGCACACTACATTATGTACCCTTGCTATAACTGATGATCATTTCTGACAACCCCTTAAACCTCCACCTTTGATACATTTTCTGATAATTAGTAAATCCTGGTGGATTCGTAGACTGTATCTCCTAAGCTTTTAATGTGACTGTTTCCTTGGCAACACAGGTTTCTATGACCAGCAATAGTACAGGGTTTGAAAACGGGGGCAGCAAGCCCCAAACGAAAAGGTCTAAATAAACAATAAATCCACGGTCCAATTATCCCCAAAGTGAACACAAAAACACAGCAACAGGCGCAGCACTCCGGCATGTTAGTTCCAGGGTGAGGGGGTGTACTCATGCAGCTGCATACCCTTTGTACTGCCAATCTCCTCCCTGTGATCAGCACGGAGCCACGCTCTATCCAATCGCTGCGTGCCCCACAGCTGATCACAGTAGATTTGTTTAGCAGTCTTGCAAGTGCGCCTTTCCGGCAAGGTGGCCGACTTCCGGTTCCGTCCTACCTTTGAGTCGGCCCACCCTGTGAAAGTGTACCATCCACCTTACTTAGAGCCCTTCCTGGTCAGGAGGTAGACTTCCAGCTCAGAGTCCTTCTCTCCCCGTCCCAGGGTCCCAGGGGAGGTCAGGAAGGTCACCTGAGTTATCCTTTTCACATCCATGCAAACAGAACGTTTAGACGGCACTTTTACATTGCGCTGTTACATTTTACAGACACATAATATAATCTAAGAGAAAGCAGTGATAGCATATATATTCTGACTGGAAATACAGGTTATCAAAGTGCTTGCCTGACAGATAAGCAAAGTGCACAAAGACTAATGACATCACACAGGGCCAGGGGTGAAATTCTGCCAGTACTCACCGGTACGCTGTACTGGGATTTATTTTGATGTCGGTACTGGGTACCAGAATTTATTTAATCTGCTTTTCGTCCAACGCAGATGCATTCCATCCACTCACACAGTCCACTAGCGCAACGTTTCTCAAGTGCGCTTCAGCACAGTTAGTGCTGCTTGCATTTTGTTTCCTCGCACTGCTTCTGATTCTGTTAGCTGCTATTGGTCAACATTAACGTCAGTATAATCACTGCATGTTGATTGGCCGAGCTTTCATTCTGATCAGATTTCTTTTGGCATGAGTCTCAAATCTCCGCCCATTTCGCTTTGTATCAGTGCTCATTCGTTGATCAACGAGAGAAGACCTTAGCAGTGCAACGTGAAAACAGCGGTATGGAGTCATTTTGATTATTATGAAGTAAGAATTATTTTCTTTAGCGTGGCAGAGAAACTATCTGAAATATTTTAAACCAACATTGCTGCACATGAATTTGAAGGTAAAAAGCTACATCACTGTTCTCCATAAATTACATAGTTGATAAATATTAGAAATTTTGCCTTCCACCAATTTACCACGTTGCCTGAATTTACATGAAAGTTTCTAAAATGGCATGTGTGGGACAGTAGGGACTAACATTAAAAAACAGGCTCCAGACAGTGCTGATTCAGATTTGATAAGCGAGTCGGAATCGGGATATAGATGAAGGTACGCTTCACGATTTTCAAACACGGGCCCAACTTGCAAGGTACATGTTAAATTTAGTGATCAACATCTTGTTTTGTTGTGATCCTAGTATTTTCTGTTATGAGGACTGTAATAAACAAAAACAAAAGCAGTGAGGTGTTTTTTCAAGAGTTTATTTAAGTTTTGAGTTTTCACTTCCGTGTACATCAAGAACAAAAGGCATAAATAAACCACAATAATGATATTACTTTATGAAAATGTGTCTTTTGCCACTTTGTTTATTGTGCAGAAACTATAATGCCAGGGATACTTTTTGTTTTTTAAAGTTTTTCTACTGTTGTTGCCTGGAAAATGCTTTTCTGGAATAGATCATGGTAATTAATCTACGCAGAAACACACATAATATATTATTGTAGGATAAGTAATAAGTAAAAAATACATAAAAGAAACAGGCATATATGTTCTAATCCAAGGATATTATTGTAGCATGGCCAGGTCCTGTTGTAGGTGAGTATCCAGGGTCTGGAAAGAATGGGCATGAATAGAATGAATGAGAATACTATTGAGATTAAAATGGCCAAGCCAAGTACATCGTTAGTAGTCATAGTGCCTGTTACATAAAAATCTAAATTGAGGGGTATTTCAGCCCCTATTGTGCATTGTTTGACCTTAGATATATTTTTCATAGCACAGTTGTTTTTTTTATACCATATTGTAAAACATCATCCCTTTTTTAGGATATCTTGAAATAAAGCTCCCTCTCCAGTACAGCAGTTTTAGTATAGTGTAATATTTCTTAATGCTTGTCATTGCACATGACTGAATGATGCAACGGATACAGAGGATACAGTATCTTCCGCTTCCTTGTTTATGATGAATCGGTTAGAATTGACCAGTTATTTTTTAAGGCTTATTTTGTATAAATGTATAGTGTACTGATATGTATACATTTTAATTGATTTAACTGCACTTTTGTTGAGAATTTCACTCCCACACAGGGCTGACACTGTATAATAGGCAGGATGCATTATGAAACTAACTGCTTTATAAACCCTTAATGTTATTTACTGTCTTTTTTTTTTTTTTTAAACAAACAATTTCATTATCCGTGCACATTTGTTCTCCTTTGACGTAGCATTTTTAAAAAAAGGCATACATTCATTAACTGACCCTTTGAAATCACAGATTTAGAACATTTGGCATTTCATAAAGGATAATGAAAGCTGTGATTCTCTTTTTGTGTTTTATAAATACACTTTAGTGTATGTTAGATCATTCAAAATATACGTTATCTTGGTTAGTTCAAAAAAGCATTACTCCCAATGTTGAAATTCAGTCTTCAGTAAGATATAATAGTGCCACCTTCCTAATAGGGAGCACAGTCTAGAACATGCAAGGCATTAAACAAAAGAAATGCTAACACCGGACTACTGTATTAAACAATGCATTCAATGAAAGAAAATGTGTTGGTAATGTTAAACCAGCCTACTGGAGGTGACCTTTGCATTAGTAGAGTTACTAAGGCAACTCGCCTTGGCCTTAGGCTTAGAATGATTGAATGATTAGGCATGTGCAGTAATGCATAGGGAAGGAGAAGTGTGGTAAACAATTAACAATATTAACCTTGTAAAAGAGAGTCGTTTGCACCTGAGTGGAGCAGCAGCTGAATAACTCTTTTGTATTATAATTAGTAAGATAACAGAAAAACAAACTGTAGTCACACAAGCTCTGAGCCAACTAGAGTATAAATGCCAGGCATGGAGGCGACACAGGCAGAGAAGCTCCCAATACCTCCAGATCATTGGGACCATCGGTGTAGCGTCTGAGGTTCTCTGCAGGGGAGGCAATCTGATCAGTCGTCTATCTCTGTTAATACTAGTGGCATGTACTGTATCTGAACAATAACTTTCAATGTAGAATGCAATGTTTAATATTTGTAACTAAACATAAATAAATGGTATACACTGTTAAGATTTAATACATGGTCTGCTCTTATTCTTATAACATTACAAAGTAGTTCATTCCATGTTTACCATATTTTTTAAACCTTAGATGTGTTTAAATACCAGAAACCTAGCTGAATGGACCAGACTTCTTTTACACTTTGACGTTACCTGATGCAAAAGTACTCTACACCTCTTAATAATTTCTTATGTGTCAATCACACCATTTCTGCACACACTGGGAAAGCACTGACAAACTCAAGACAGAGGTTCGCAGTAGTACACCATACTTCCCTTCACATATATCTTCAAATGATGGATTGCGTTGATTGATTTATCTGATAAACCCTTTCCAATTAGACTTTGCTCTAAGGGTATATACTGGGTTCCTCTCTCTGCTGCCTTGACGCACCTGCTACAATGCATTTAGGAACCGGATAGTCTGTTTAGTTTGCTCCTGGTAAATGATTGAACACACTGCACAGAGCTGCACGATTTCTTTAAAATGTCTTCAACGAAAAAGACAACAACCGTGTCAAAGATTTGAAATATCTCTCTGTCCAGTACAAGAAGGGGACATTTCCTGTGTTATTCATATATCTATTTGTGTTTTTATTTTGTCTTTTTTAGGTATGCATTTAAATATTTAGGAACGTTTGTTGTGTAATAACTGCACCAAAAATTATCAGCTATGAATGTGACAACACTGTTTTCTTCTGCTTTAATAAATATTATGTTTAAACATGAAATATCTTGAAATACCTATTTTTAGACTGTGAAATGTCAGGAAATAAGCAATCTTTTACCATGAAATACCCTCACATCAGACTAACCTAAATTAAACTGAACTTTGACGTCAGAATTGATACCTGTTACAGTGGATGGGTGATTCGCCAAAGATTGTGGGTTATAAATGTATTGACATTCAGTTCTATGGAACAGTCTAATATAGAGCTGTCTAGCCTTTTTGGCTAAATAAGTCATACTGAGTACTTAGAGAGCCGTTTAAACTTAAAAATAAGCTATTTAACCAGTCCTCTTCAGGCTTTTCTGTTATTTCTAAACCTCCCTAACCCGTGGGAGTAGCAGAGCCAATGTTCCCTGTGGAATCCTCAGTGAAGACTGGCAACTTCACAGAGCTAGGAACCTGCTCTCCCCTGAGTGTAAACCCACTCTGCACACCACACGCCAGTAATACTGCCTATATAATCCAATGTAACTGACATAACTATAATCTATAAACCAAATCTAGGAACCTGAAATGTGGCACCTTGAACAGTTAAGAGGATCAATGTCTTCTCATCTGAGGAGGATCAATGTCTTCTCATCTGAACACTCTTCCAGGATCTGTGTGAATAGCTGGTTGTACATTGATCTGTGTATCTTTGCAGAGTCTAGCAGCATTCTCAAATAACCACCTTTTGATCGGCTCTGTATCTCTCTGACGAACTCACATAGATTCAAAACTGTGCTGTGGTGTGTTTATCTTAAACGGTACAGCTGTGGTCAAAAGTTTTGCATCACCCTGTAAAGTCTAATGAAAGCTGCTGAATAATGTTACGCTAACATATTGAATTGCATACTGCTTGGTAGTTTTCCATAAACTTAACAGACAAAAATGTGACATTTCCAAATCTAACATGAAATACTCTACTACTATTATGGCTTCCGGTAGACCTTTTCGATATCGTTTTGTACTTTCTTTGATGTTATGATGATACATGATGTTAAATAAAAGATCTAAATTATGTTCATGTAGATTATTTTTTTATTAGGTTTCAACCCTAAAATTCTAAATGATGCAAAACATTTGGCCACAGCTGTAGATCCTGATGAGCTGTAATTAAGACAGGCCACGCATCCTTATAATCACATAATAAACACACAGCACCTGAAAGGTTACAAATATTTGTATAAAATCGAGAGTTTATATCCAAATGCCATCTGAAATGCCTATAGGAGCTGTGTATGTAACAGTGTGATGAAGTCTGGTGCACAATCAGGTTAGCCATCGTGCAGGCCATGGAGAGTGATGGGCTCAATCAGTGCATACGGGACCCTAACACTTTTCATTTTCACCTTGCCCTTTACGGTAACCCAACAGTGAACCAGTATTACCATATTGCAAATCATGGAGGTCAATTTGTAAAGTGCATGTATAAAGTGTTATGAGGATTTGTTGTGAAATATGGAGGCCATCTGACCTATCCCCGCTGTATTTGCATTGTATTCATGTATTTAGTGATTTAAGGGAATACATCTCCCCAAAAGACCCCATCAGGGCTTCTGAAAGAGCAGTGATATTAAGATCCTCTGTGACTAGGTGATTAAAACAGAGCCCATGCTATTCACATCATAGCTGGAACCTCACGCCTAACACACAGTGATACGTGCAGGAAGTCTCCTATTGTCTTACTGCAAGCCAGGTTTAGAATCGTCCCTGCTACAACAGCACCACCTAGAGGGGAGAAAGTGTTGAACATCAGTCTGCACTACAGTACCATGACAGAGCTCTTCAGTACTGTCATGCAGCCATTATAAATTAAGACAGTCATTTTAAAAGTTGGTAACACTATAAAATAATGGCCACAAATTGAATTGAATGAATTCAGACCAAACACCAGAGGAATAACACCTGCATAGTTATTATGAGTTCTGAAGTAATTCGTTCTGAATTCAGCCCTGTTAATTCATGTGGATTTAATTGCCTTTATTCACTCCGTGTTCCTTCATATCAAATGATGTGGATCACATGTATGAAGCATGCATTAGTGCATGAATTAATATGTCTCAAAGTCCCCTGGAGTAAGAGGGTATGAATTAGTGAAGAATAAACAGTGAACTCATTAGGAACAAATAGAGGGAAAAGGGACTAATTAACAGGGCTGAATTAAAAATGAATTGCTTCAGAACTAAGAGGAAGTGCATATGACATGCAGGTGTTATTCCTGTGGGATTCAGCGGGAATTCATTATGAATTTGCGGCCATTATTTTAAAGTGCTTTTTTTTTGTTTTACATATTTTATGATTAATGGCATCATTAATAATATTATGCTGCTTAATACATTGGAATTAAACTTGGTGTTTATCATTATTTAGCTCACATTACTGGGAGTATGAGATTATGGAGACTTGCTGACTGTACGTCTGTCTGTCTTCAAGTGGTAATTAGTAGCAGGTGTGCAGCAGGTGCGCTGCTAGTGCAGTAATCCCAAGAACAAACAGACAACAGAGTATGGGTGAAATGGATTGTTTTTATAATCCAGTGGTCTGATGACCAGCCAGTAAATAATAAAGAGCTTGCAATACACAACAGTCTGTATTGCACAGTGGTTAAAAAGGGTTGCAATAATAAGCACAGTACTTACACACACAATTAGACACACACACACAATCACAAATCCAAAGTGAGTGCTCTCAATGCTTGTGGTGAAGTACAATACAATCCGTGCTATAGTGGTGATAACAATGTTTACAGTGACGGTAGTGCAGTGTTGATCCGGTTTTGTGCTGGCCCTTTTCAGTTCCTCGTACCTCTAAACCAAGCAAAGGAAAAGATTTACGATTCTCCGTCCCTTTTATGCTATCACGCATGACCCCTTGGTAAACGATTGCAGCTGTCTCTATTGCCTGCAGCTGCTACATCGTTTACCTTCCAGGTCAATACGTTCCTGCACTAGCGCATCACCTTCTTCCAGGATGGCCTACTTCCCGACCCTGGAAATTAGTTGTCAAGCCAGCCTGTCCAAAGACTTCAGTTGAAAATACATTACCATGATACTAACAGCTCAATTGCTTCTGACATTTAGTTCCTGAATACCACTGTTCCAGTTTTCTTCAGATTACTCTTTGCCATTTCTTTTTCTACACTATTCTGTACATACAGTACTGCTACTCTGCATCATGGTCTTCATCTCTTTCACATACTGACAGTTTTCATTTTGAGTTTTGCTGGAGCAGGAATGCATGTTGCTGACGTGCTTGTCTTGCTTCCATTTGTACCTCCTAAGAGTTTTTTTATTTCTGGAATCATTTGCTAAGTCAGATGTGACGTGTACCGGTGTTTGCAAACAGATCTCCGAGAACACAACGTTTTAAACCATAGGAGTTCATTTGACCTGCAGCTCAGGAAGTAATTAGGAATAATAACCAATGAAGTGTGACGCTCAGTCACTGTGAATTGCATGATCCAAAGAGACACTGAAAAACAAGACAATATGAAAATAAACACAGGAACTGATAACGTAGCTACTAAATCGCTACAGTTAAATACAGGATTAAAACAGGGCCTATAATAAACTCATACTCTACAGAGTTTAAATGAACTGCGATCGCAGTTGGAAAAGGGAGAGAAGCTTTCAGAAATACTGATGGACCCCAGTGGCTTAAAACACAAAATGTGGACAACAATATCTGTAATTCTGAATTTTAAGTCTTTATGCTTTTTGCAAAGAAAAGAAAGTTTGACACAAACCAGCAGAAAACA